>NW_007247819.1:462715-484858 GCF_000164805.1 Carlito syrichta | reverse complement strand
AGGAAGGGAGGGGGGAGGGAGGATACCATATTAAACACATTGCCACTTCAATTCACTTTAAACAGACACAATTGGCGGTAATAGAATGTGGTATTTCCTTTAGAACTTGTGGTGAACATTTATTGATTTCAGTAAAGAGGCATCATGGCAGGTAATGTAAAGAATGGCCCAAAAGAGAATGAAGTCTTTATCACTCTCTGTAGTCATTGAGGTAATTATTTTCATCATTGAAGGCACTGGAGTTAACTCTTTTTATAATTAAGCTGTGGCTGGTATTCTTGACTATCCTTATTTTGCTGTCAGTGCTTAACATGCATCATATAACAAATGATTAATTGACTCCATTTTAAAAGTTAGAAGTAAATGGGGTCTACTTTAAGACAAATTATCAGGGTTTTGGGACATCACGCCTGTTTCTGAATTCTGAAACACTCAGGCAGTACTTTTCATTGTTTTGCGTTATCCTAAGCCAATCTCCACCAAAGACGGATGATATCAGTAGGCGCTGTTCTTGACTACAGCTAGAAAGCCTGGGGTCCACCACATATAAGGATTACTTCCAGTTAACATCTCTAGTGCCTCAGCTTTTCCATCCATAAGATGGAGATGATAATGCCTGTCCTCCTCATGTGGCTACTGGAGGGTAACATAAGGAACAGAGTTCTTCATCTACTATAAATCACTGCAGAGCTGTGTGTTTCATTATCAGATGCCACCCCACCATGTGAAGCAGAATATCATCTTTCTTTGGCAATTCTGTGTTTAACAAAATTTTCCTGAAGCAAAGATTCGAGCTCTCCTCAGATAGCACCTTCCCTGGAGGTTTCTACTGTGGCTGCTTACAGTGTGGTTCTCATGACTAGAACCTTACAATTTCCATTTAAAACAAACAAAAACATATAGTTATTCTAGAATTCTACTTTTAGTTAATTTCCCATTTTCCATGTATTTTTGTTTGTTTCTTGCTCTGTTGCCCAGGTTGGAGTGCAGTGGCACAATCATAGTTTACTGTTACCTCGACCCCTGGGTTCAAGTGATCTTCCTCCTGCCTCAGCCTCCTGAGTAGCTAGAACTATCTGGGTGATTTTTTTTTTTTTTTGTAGAGATTGGGGTTTTGTTACATTGCCCAGACAGGTTTTGAACTCCTCGCCTTAAGCAGCCCCCCTCCTCAACCTTCCAAAGTGCTGGGATTACAAGTGTGAGTCACCTCACCTCACCCTCTTTTATCTTGGAAGCCACACACACACAAATATTTTTCTACCACACAATTTATTAACAAGCTCCTCCGAATTAAAAAATATTCAGGCAGAAAAGGTATAGACAAAAACGGTTCCAGGTGCCCTCACCCCTTGCACACGGTTGAAATAATTGAATGCAGCATGTAGAAAAGTTCGAAGCCCTTGCATCTGTACACTGATAATAAAAAGCAGCCAACAAAAAAATATCCAATTACTTCCGTTTGAATTAACACAATTGAGTCTTCCCCTAGAATGGCTTAATCAAAGCCAATAACATAACATTAGGGACAACTTACAACAGTACAGTTGATTTTTATACCCTATCCTTAATATTACAAAACACTTCCAACTTGATCGACTTATTTCCCTCATATAAATATAGCCTTATAGAATACTGCTGTTAATTGAAGTCACTTGGAAGTGAATTGTTAAAGATGTAACAATTCAAACTGATATAAAACACTCGAGATCTTTTATTCGGAAGCTTCTATCTAATGTTCATGAGTAACTCATTTTAACTGTAGAGAATTCAAGTGTTTCTCCCCCTTCTGAAAAAGTCTAGCAGGGCAGGTTTGAAACAAGTGCTATTCGTTTTCTAAAAGAAATCTTCCAGTAATAATCTTTCTTAGAAAAAGAAGCCGTTGGTGTGATTTAAATAAGCACATTTGTTTTTGTTACCACTAGGGAAAAAGTTATTTTGTTTATATGAATTTTCTTGGTTAATGTGCAAGTGACACTAGATGGAGAAATCTAAAAACCACTTTTAGCTGGATTCTTTCATATGAACTTAGTTTTGTAAAATATACTTTAAAGATATAAACGTTAAAGTTATTAAAAACCTTTAATCTGTGGGTTCTTTTTGCACTTCTTTGTAGATCTAGGTGGTGGGTAGCATTCCCATTATCTTCTCCTTAGATCTTTCCCACTTAAAAAGAAATAATGATTCCAGGAGCACTGCTTTTCACAAAATGGTGTGTACTATGTTCCTTACTATGCTGTGATAAGAAGACCTAAATGCATTCAGATGAGTTTGTTGCAATGACTTCTTGCTAAGTAAGCAACCCGTTCACAGAAGAAAAATACCTCTGAACTACAGATTTGTAAGTTCTTGCTAGGTAAAAAAAATTAATCTGCGTTTTGGAATCATTTTTGAGACCTAAGAACAATTATGTGGCCTCGATAAAGCAGCCTCCTACCCGGCTCTTACTTGAGCAGACCTGTTGGTTCTTGTATTCTTCTTGATTATTCAATTGAATACTCTAATCTGATGCTTTAGTCACAGGAGACTCTTTTGTTACCTGCAGTCAATTTTCACGGAAAGTCAAGGCACCTTCTCCTTCTCCCTCTCCTTAGAGCCACAAAATTCTTTCCAAAACAAAGACTAGTTTGCCTTAGAAAGTTTAGGGCAAGTACAATACTGTCACTCTAAAATTAAAAATTAAGCAAGTTACCAAATACCGAATGCTCTGTGTGTGGGGGGGGGGGATTCGCATTTTGATAGGCTGGGAAATATTTTCTTCATTTTGTTGAATGAAGTATTAAATGAATGCTAGTTGTTACAATTCTAGGTCAGTGACGAATTTTATACTAAATAATAAGCTTGACCTGCAATGAACATATTCACATTTGGGTGATTTCAGATAAACTCAGAAATATGGATCCTGGAGAGTACTACCATAATCAACACTCAGTGCTGTTGATCTGTCTTTGATTGTCTCAGCTGGTCAGTGCATACAACAAATGTAGCCAGTTTTTTGGGCAGCTGTGATCCCCTACTGAAGACTAGAATGTCATAAATGGATTTCCTTATTCATAAGGGTGCCCAGGTAAGGGAAAATTCATAGATGAGATCAATGCCATCAATAAGACCAAGAAGGAAAAACACACACGTACCATCCATAAGACCAAACATGAACAGACCAGCAGTCTGCTTTTTTAAGCTTCATATATTAATCATTAAATTTGTCCATCCTTTCTAAAACGTGGTGGAGGACAATTTAGCTGAAGTAAATGGGAGGAAAAACTTGTTTTAGAAATGAAACTTTCCTTTAAACTAAAAACGAATTTTTAAAAGAATATTACTATTCAGTCTCATCTACCCATTTGGTCACCATAAAATTAAATTCCTAATGGACCAGAGTTTCAAATAGAGAATTTCTTGGTTTGCTGGGTTATGCGCCCTGCTGAGACAGAACGGGAGAATCGCCATTGTCTTCAATGACGGAAGGTTCTTTGCTCTCCCCAGGAGCAAAGCATTCCTTGACCCAGAGCCAAAATGATGAAGAAAATAAAGTTGGTCCCATAATAACATTTGGGCTGCAGGAAAGAAACTCAACAAAAACAAGTTATCCCCTGGTACTCCCGAACTTTGTTTTAATTTCCCACAGTGGCACAGAAAGTCTCCTGGCCACAAGTTACCTATCATCTTAATTTCTCCTTCTTAGAGGGTTTGTGTTTGGTTTTTGTCCTTAATGAGACATATTTGCCAAAGAGGCATTCAAAAGGCATTTTTTACTCTTGCGGAAGAGTAATTAGGTCGGTACCTCTTTCCCTGCCAGCATTAGCCGCTCTAAAGAGAACCCTGCCCAGTATTTAATGCCCAAACACAAGAAGCATCATTTCCACTAATTGGTCTTGAAGTTCCGATGTTCCCAAAGGGTCCCTTTATTTTTGCAAGGATCAGAAAGGACATATGTAAAATGTGATATTGTCGTCCCTGACTTTTATCTCTCTCATCTGCACTATAAGAGTTGTCCTTTCAGTAAACATCAACATGACACCGACAAAGAAAATAAATAAAGAATTGGCATTTTTACAACAGGGGATGTCTCTGGGCCAAGTTCAAATGCTGCAATAGACCTATTTATAAATATGAGCACGTAATTAAATATATAGCCTATATAAAAATGTGATTCCCGTGGTGATGTTCAGTGCTCGGTGCATGAGAAGAAGGATAATGCTGCCTTAGCATATGGACTGTAGAATGCAGAGCCAGAAGAAAAAAGAACCATTCACCAGGCTAGAAATGTGGCATATACTACTAACCTGGTTTGTTTTGTTTTGTTTTGTTTTTCCTTTCCATGGCCTGAGAAAGGCTTGTAGATAAAATATCGCATAATCTCATAATAGAAAGTAAAGTAAATGATAAAAATGAAGGGTGGGTGTGTGGTAAAAGAATTTTTACACATACTTCTTGCCATCCAAAGCCCTGAAAATGGCTTTATTAACTATCAGGAAGTTTCAAATTCTTTGACATAATGACCAGGCTACATCAATGTCCTTAGAAACGTGGCCAAACAATCATTAAGCAGAGATTTAACCATTTATATTCAGATTGGTCAAAGAAATCAGAGTTGAAGAATAAGCTACCTACTTCTTCCTCTCAGCTCAATTCCCTGTTAGCTATTCTCTTTTTAATTTATGCCTTGAAAAATGTACCTCTAAGCCCTATCACGTCCCAATGTTTTAGCCAAGTGACGAACAAACTCTGTCTGTGGCCTGTTTTGTGTCCTCTTGGGACTGCTTCTCTCTTAAAAGAACCATTTTTCCATTGTAGAAACTAGTGTCAAAGGCTTGAGGTGAATGAAGAGGAGGAGAAGAATGTTAAAGAGACCCTTTCAAAACCAAAATTATATGTTCAGATGAATATGTTTTCTGTGCCACTGCAATATTAACCGTGCAGAAGCCAAACTGCCTGTCAGCATCTATACTGTATGTTTACTTTTACACTTCATTTAGGTAAGAGTCAGGCTCCCAGACAGGGCAGTTTGCTTATTGGTTGCATTTTTTTCCTGTTGGAGCACCAGCACAAGGATATACTGTTCAGATGCAATGACACTGACTAAAGAAACTAAGTCTCAAATATCTGTTATTCACCTCAGAATCTCTCAAGAGTTTCTATAGACTTTCTTTTCCATCTGAATCATATATGGAACCCCCCCTTACCAAACTCACATCATCTCTAAAAGCTTCTTTACAAAATTAATTTTAAATCCCTTGCAACGATTTAATGAAGAAGAGTTTTTCATTTTATTTTATTCTCTTTTAAAATTTTTTATTTCTGTGTTGCCCCTCATGGGGGCATTTATTCTACCTTCTCTAGATATTTTCCAAGTATGGGATATTCAGTAACAAGGGAAATTAAAAATGACAAATCGCATGTCTAGTTGTCTCACATGTGCACACATTCCATCCTGGGAAACTCTGCTTCCGGGGTAGCACCCTCAGAGTAATGCATGTCAGGATTATGAAATGCTGTGGTGCCACCTCAAACAGAACCTCCTGCAGTATCGCCAGAAAAGGCTAGACCCTAAGACAGTGGCACAGATGACAACAGCATTCAGGGAAGTGATTCAACCTGACTGAGAGGTTCTGAGTGACCCTCGAAGGCCACTGCAGGAACCGCCACCCTTGCCATCCTTGAAGACAGAAAGAGACCATCATCAGTTCAAACTGTGCTTGGAATGTTTCCACTCATTACACACCCAGTCCAGTCTTGTCTCTGGATATATGGGCCTTGAGGTTGCTTCTGCCCATGGTAGCTATTATATAAATCATTAAGAGCAAGCATAATAACATCGGTGGTGAACTTGGTCACTAATCAAATCAGTAGGCAGAGACAAAGAAATACAGAAGAGGAATACACAAACCATATGCAAAAAAAGAAAAAAAACAAACCACTCATCCTTCTCAATTTCCTGGAATATGAATAACAAAATATTGCCACACAATGGAACACTATACATTAGTGAAGAAAGTAAATAATAAAGTTTATTAAAGAGGCATTTGCTTGCTTTTCTATTTTTATCTTCAATTAGCTGCTTAGTGGAAGAAACAACCTCACAAAGTATTTGTGGGTAACATTACAGCTCCCATTGTTTATGTGAGAGATGACATTAAAAACAGTTGTCTTAATAAAAGAAGACATTTATATAAAATATACATATGTGTATAAGTTAAATTTTTCTAAGAAGTGGGTTTTTTTCCTTGAATAGGCAAAAGGCACTTGTCTTTCAAAAAGGGAGAGTTTAATATACTGAGATCTAACCACTGATATTTCCATGTTTACTGCTAACACACACAAAATACAGATAGATGAATCTTCCTAATTAATAGTATGCCTGACATCTTGTGTACTTCCTCATCCTCCTCCAAATTCCCTACACCCAAAATAAAACACAAAACTTTCACATTCAGTGGATACATTTGTAGAAATGAAATGATCCTTTCAATATCTCCTTATCTGTAATTCCCATTTACCCCTACACAACTAATATAAATAAAGCTTTACAACTATGAGCATCAATTTATATTCTTACAAATAAATTTTCATTTGCTAATAAGAGCTCTTGCTGTTCACATGTCTTTATGACAATAAATACAAACTTTCTGCAGATTCATCTCAATAATGAAGACATGTATTACAGTAAAACTTCCCTAGTTCACAATAGATATTTTCTTCTTGAACATCTGATTTTCAGCGGAACAACCCTGACCTGGATTCTTTGTGACTTCAAGTTACTTCTTTTCCTGGCACACACTTTTATTTTTCTAGTATTTATTTATGGAGGACTTGCTCCCTCCCCCATTATTCTAAGTTTCCCATCTCTGGTTTTAAGGTACTGCTTGCCTAAAGTGTACCACTTCGTTGAACACCTGGGTTCTATATTCCTCTCAAACTCCTTTTTTTCTAGCATCTTGGACAAGATCTCCAAAGACTGCCAAGGAAACCAAGACTGTCTGCTTTGATAGCAGCTTTTGCCAAAGCCCAGGGAGACTTCAGGAGTCATGTGGACATTGGGGGTCGGGACAAACTGACAAAAGACCAGGGTCAAAATGTTCTTCTTTGAACCACAAGATCTTAGTTGGACATGTTCCACCAACATCTCCAAGGAGCAAAAAGGCTGAAGCATTTTTCACTTAGAAATGAAGATTACCGACCCTGGTTTTGAGAGAGCAATCCCCCGAACACAGCCTCTGCAGGCAAGGGAGGCCACTGCCCTAATGCTGAAGACACATGTTGCGGCAACTCAGAGATTTAATGAATCATAGACTCATCATCTCTTTCTAAGACAACCTATTTTATTTTTGAGAAACAAAGTGCACGTAGCTTCCCTTACAGAGTCTGGATTTCTGACAGCCAGTTCTCAGATCTCTCTTTTGCAAACTGATATCTAGAAACTCGGGACCCAGTGCTTGAGAGCCACCTCCACAGGTTTCAAATCCACATCAGTGACGAGGAGGTGGCACACAGTTGCTTGCTTTCATTAACTCTTGCCTTTACCAGAAACCAAGAGGCTATGATGCCCAATCGCACTTGCTATGACCATTCTGCTTAGCCTCGTCAACTTGGAGAGTTTCAAGTCCATTTTCTTTTCTTGCTTCTCAGTGCCAACCCTTTGAACTGTCTTTTCTAGTGCACCTCCTTCCGTCTCCCATCAAGCAAAACCTCAAAATTCCAGTTTCTGGCATGAGCAAAAGAAATGCAGCCATCTCCCCTTCCCCATCACAAATACCCTCTAGTAGGGTCACAAATACCCTCTACTCCCAAATGGCAGCGATAATCCTTATTAGAGAGATTTCTCGGGTTGCACAGAATCATGTTGGCTTAATAGCTGTCAACCCCAAATCTAACCTGTGCAACAGGTGGGGAAAGGAAGCATCCTGGGTCCCCAGAGCAGAACCACCAGGCAGGTCCCCCAGGTGGGCCCCCAGTTCTCACCCCAAAGTTCCAGGTGGCTCCAGGCCCCAACACGTGAGCCCCTGCCCTGCAGCCCTCAGGAGAAGCGGTCAGCCCGGCTCACCTGTTTGTAGGCATCCAGGAGGAAGCTCTTCCAGACGCAGCGCAATCCCTCTGAGGTCAGCATGCGCCGCCACTCTCCGCGAGTGGACTTGGAGCGGCTCAACAGCAGCACCACGTGCTTGAGCAGAATGACCGAGTCATAGAGCGCCAGGAAGAGGCAGTTGGAGAAAAAAACTGGCAGAATCTGCAGTGTGATCAGCAAGTCTACACTCAGGATGCCCATCTTCTCCGCCTCCTGAGTCAGTTCCCTTGTGCGCTCTGGTTCCCCTTCACCCTCTTATTTAAAAGGGGGGTGGTGGTAGAGGGGGTGGGGGAGGTAAGGGGGAAGGTTGGGGGTGGGGGGAGAAGGAGAAAAACTAAATTAAAAGGAAGCCCAAGTTGTCTCCTCTTTCAAAGAAGCAGAAATGGCAAGACCAAGTTCAGTTTCTCCAGCCCAGAAGTTGGAGTGTGCCCATCAATTCATTCAATTCGGAGCTGCTGCTTTTTTTTTTTTTTTTTCAGGATTTTAGATGTTTAAAAAAAAAGAAAGAAAGAAAAAGAAAACTGGCGTACCCGTCCCTAATCCAGTTACCCCTGTCAGAGTCCGTTAAAGACAGGCAGTTCTGCTTTCATTTCCAAGCACCTATGAGACTGTGGCAGAGATTGCAAAATTTTCTTTAGCTTTTCATTGTCTCTCTGTTCTTTAAACGTAGCCTGTTTCTTTCTTGAATTGCCAAAGTTGTTTGGTTGTTTTTTTTTTAATGTGCTTTAAGGGTAGTTTTGTTTTTCTTTCTTTACTCCGTTTTACACACACTTTCTGTGCTTCTCCCAGTCTCTCCCTCTCTCTCCCCTCTCCAGGAGCGACTGATGCCTCTTTTTTCTCACTCTCTCTGTCTTTTTCTTCCTGCTATCTGTCTGTGGTGCAAAGTGCCTCTCTCTGCAGCCCAGTGAGTCTCCCTGAAGCCTTTTATACATTCCCTGGCTAATTGCTGCAATAGAGAAATGAAAGCCTAATCTTGGTAAAGATCTTGACGTCATTGAGAAAGAGGGCTTTACTTTGGCCAGGACTGCAGTGAATAGAAAAGCAAAACTCGACAACTTTTTTTTTTTTAGAAGGGGTGGGGGAGAGACAGTGAAATTTTGCTTTGTGATTTAAAGAGAGAGAGGGAAAAAAAATGAATACCTCTGACAACTTTCAGGAAATGCTTCCAAACTTGGGGAAAGTAATTTAATACCATGTGTAAATTGATATGGTGACAACTCTTTTTTATACATTTATGAGGGGTTTTGGAAAGAAAGGATCCTGGAGGGTAGGTAGAAAAGAGGAAAAGTAATCACAGGTGGTCTTCACCCTATTTCTAGGAAGATAAGATGTGAATGTTTATATGTGATATTTATACCTTTATACTATGACTCCGTCCCTTCATCAGATTTCTGACCTAGATCCTTTAAATATTTTTGAGTCAGGACCTTATCTAAGAAAACGCAAAGCAAGTTACAAGGTGGAAAACGATTTGAGTACTATCATAGCATTTCTTTAAAGCCTCTTGCAGAAACTTGAATATAAGTTTTCTTTTCAGTTTTACCCAAGCTTCCAATGGGGGAAAAAAATCCCCCTGGCATAGAAGGGGCTAGGTGACTGTACATTCTTTTAGCTTTATTTTGCCTCTATGCAGATACAATTAAAACCTTCTATTAAATGGCATTAAGATGCCATAAGACTGAGAAATTATTTATAAGACAGTTCTTTTAATGTGATACTTTCTCTGCTTCTGTTAACATAAACCTCAAGAGGCCTGACACTTTAGAGAATCTTCCTTTTTACCTTGAAAAAAAATTTAATTAAATGTATGGGTGATTAGGAGCAGACTTTGAATTTGTCCAAGGTGCCCAGTGAACACATTGTTCAATCTCCCATGAGTCTTTAGGACAGGTATTTAGACAGACAATGCTTTGGTAGAATGCCAAGACCCCCAACCCATTCTAGTTTTTCTTCTTCTCTTACCTAACAGATTACCTCTAGGAATTATGTTTTCTTGGAAAAAGGAGTGGCAAGCAGGGTGGGTGTAAAGTTTTAATTAAAAAATAATTAGCTGCATTTTATAGGGACACAGAGCTCTTAAGCAGTAGACACAAGCCTGTGATCAGTATATCGTTGCATTTTTGTCCACGTGGTTAAAACCTGCATGATCACAGAAATAATGTAAAAGCCTAGAGCAAGAAGTCTTTCATCGGTGGGCCCAAGAGCTAAGTTCTTATCTAAATGTGTGTTTAGCAGGGTGTTTTTTGCCTTTTTAAACAACAACAAATGAAAACGGAATGCCTGTAGGTTTTGTGAAACCCAGGATTCTCCTCCACTTCGGTAATGGCCAACCCCACCCCCCACCCCCCACCCCCCACCCCCAACCTCACCCCCGCGCGGACTTAGAACCATCTTGGCCCTCAGTGAGCTCATTGAGGATGTTCTGAACGAATGAATGGACGGGGCAATGCAGAGGGCCTCTGCATTGCTGTACACTAGGGGGCGCCATTCACATACACTATGATGTGAACGGGGTGTCCCGGAATTGTAAAATGCGGTGGCCTTGTGTGTAGCCCTTCCCAGGGACGCTACACTCATCATTCTCTACAACTTAATGTCTTCATTTTTACCATCAGTTTGGTCCATGGTGAGTTTTGAATTTGCACCCCATGGACTAAATTTTTAGAGGTGACTTTAGAACTTAGAAAAATGCATCTAGCCACCGAGAACAATTCTTTTCCCTGTGACTATCACACATTGCTAGCCAAAGAATAGCATTCACAGACAGATTGTCCCTGTACTCCACTCATCTTCTCAAACGTCTCGATGTCCTTGTGGGAGAAACAAAGGACAAAGAGAGGAGGTGACCACATCGTCTCTGAACTGGCATAGATGGGCAAGTTCCAGTGCCAGGCCACAATGACAGAAGGTGTCAGGAAATGACTCTCCCACTCACTGCCCAGGCCTTAAAACCTCACCCTTTCTCAAACACCCATTTCGCCCCGTTTGAATTAAGCCACTGCTACTCTGAGGTGGAGGCTGGCAGCTATAAACCAATTCTCTCTCACTTGTTATTTGCTCTCAAGGAGGGAGGTATGTTTGAAAACGGCAAGATGGGGGGTGGAATTGGTGGAAAATAGGGGGGGGAAAGCTTTCTTTTGTTAATGTAAAGTTCAAAGCCCATCTAGAGTATAAATGGTTATAAATCAGAATTAGGACTCTGTTGGGGACTTTCTGTTTGGTTTTACTCTTTTTTCCTTTTTTTTTTTTTTGAGGTCAGAAGTGTTTGAGGAGAATTAAAAATAAATAAGAGAACACATAGGCTCATAGTCAATCTGATCATGTCATTTCTTAGATTTCTTCTATTGTTTTTCTAAGTGAACAAATAAATGAGTTACAAAACTGAGAGCTATCATCTACCAGATAGACAATCTGTCCCTCCTAGAAATTACATTTCTCCAAAGCTATTTTTTTATGCGTGGCTCACAGTTGCTTGTTCTAGTTATTAGTGATATTAAGCACACTTATCTTCAAATAATTTTGTACTCATCAGAAGTAGCAAAGTAACCATAAGGTGACAGAGTGTGATTTTTTCCATCATATAAATGAGAGAAGATTGGAGAAGTCAAAGCTGGTCTTGGTATATTTTCCCTCACTCGAAACCTCACTGTTTTTCCTTAGTGACTGTTTTATGGGCACTGTCATTACTCTTAGAACCAAAACCCTTGCCAAATGTAGTTTACTAGTCATTTTATCTTGTAAATCACTAAGGATATCAGGGATTTCGTATCTGTTTAATACTGTCCCAATGCAAGCTCCTGTTTTAGATTTGATATGATCTTTTAAAAGGCTTGGACATCTTCTTGGTCATGTAAATGTTCTTAGCAATCAACATTGTAATGAGTTAAATGCAAACCAATGTGTGGCATGTTGGTTGAATTTCCTTATACAATGTTCTACACGAGTTTTAAATTCAAAAGAGAGGCAGCCTAGGGCAAAATGCTGTAGGCTTTTTGATAAGTGAAGAACCACTGTAAAGTTCTTTAATTTTTAATCTGTCCATAGTAACAGAGTATCATGTCCTACCATTGCCTCCTTCTGGTTGAGAAAAAAACAAGCATATGAGTGTCAAGTCTTCCTTTGCTCCACATTTTTTGAGGGAGGGAGGGGGAACAGGGTCTCACTGTATTGCCCAGGCTGAAGTACAGTGGCACAGTCATAGCTCACTGCAGCTTTGATCTTCTGGGTTGAAGTGATCCTCCTATCTCAGCATCCCAAGTATTTGGGACTGCAGGCACACACCACTATGCTCACTTAATTTTTTTTTAACTTTTTGTAGAGATGGGGTCTCACTATGTTGCTTAGGCTGGTCTCAAACTCCTGGCCTAAGCAATCCTTCTGCCTTGGCCTCCCAAAGTGCTGTGATTACAGGTGTGAGCCACCATGCCCAGCTAATCCAATTTTTGACTATTAAGTTGAGATTGAGAAGTTGGAAAACTGACTTGGAAACTAAGCATGGCAGCTCCCACGGCTATTTCCTTATTTTTATTTGAAAGAGTAAAAGGACATCCAGACAATTCTGTGGAGTTAACAATTCATACCGTGGACTTTCAAGCTGTCTTAGTTTTGAAGAATTTTACTCTTTCTAATTCAGGTGGTTTGTCGAACACACAAAAAAATAGGGTTTCGTTTTTACTTTAGTAAAAACTTGCAAGTACAATTATAAATCTGAAAATGTCTTGGAAAGGACAGGTTTGCTGATTTTGGATTTGAGAGTGCGGGTACCCTACCTACCCCCCCCCCAAAAATAGAGCAGCTCTGAGAAAGGAGTCACAAACTGTACAGCCTTCTGCGTCCAGAGAGGGAGCTATGATGAAGGGTTTACACCACAACTACTGAATCACTCCAAATCCCCGGTGGGCCCATCCACTCCACAAACACAGCCGTGTCCCCTGCCTTGTGATGAAAGGAGCAGCTCAATGGATAAAACACACAATCCAAGAGTAAACTCTGACACACCTTGAGCAAAGCAGCTCAGGGCTGGGCAGGGAAGGTCAACGCCGTGGGAGGTGTGAGCACTCTGCTCTCCCAGGGGCCTTCCCGTAGGTCCCTTCTCAGGCTCAGGCGCTGGCAGAGCGAGCCATCTGAGGTGTTAATGCATTCTTCCCTCAGCAACTGTTGCTGCTCTTTTTTTCCAGGCCACCTACTGGTAAGACAGAGGGAGGGGGGAGAAAAAGGAAAAAGGAGGAAGGAAGCATGAACGAAGAAGAAAAGGTAGCTGAAGACGGTGGAGAGGAGGAAAAGGAAGGGGCGAAAGGGAGACTCGATGGATGGCCTGTGAAGCCTGCCAGCAAGAGAGCCAATTCATGTCAATTGTGGTGATGCTTTTTGTGAGGAAGACAGCTGTCTGGTAACTGGATGCAGGCCACCACCTCATTCCACAGGGGCACAGAACAACTGTTAGGAGACAACAGCCTTCATTTGCTATTGGTCTGGTCTAGAGCTACATTGATAGCCAATCCCCTCCTCTAGCTGCCCAAACCCCTCCAGGTGCCATGCAGCTCTGAGTGTTATTTAGTTTTGAGGATGGTTTATTAAGTTCTGGAGACAACCAAAGTTGGGGATGGTGAGGACACAGGGATAGTAGGGGAATAGAAGATGACTCTGTAAAGTTATACATAGTGTATTCCTTCAGCGGGGGGGGGGGGGGATAACTCTCAAAATAAGTAAACTGAACTCACCCTTTCTTTTCTGAAAATATGACTCAATCTCCTCATTCTCCCTAAAATCCTTGACCCAATGCAGTGGACCAAAAGAAACCAAGGGAAATGGCCAAAAACAGTCATCGTCTTTGGGACCACTTTTCCTTTACTTTGTTTTCATTCCACAGCTCATAGGAAACCACCAGATGATATTAAGTTTTAAAATAAAATAGGTCATTCTTTATAAACGGTTGTACAGCAGCTTTTAAAACATCACTTATACATCACCTCACTCAAAAGCTGAGTGCATGAACACAGAGCATGACAAAATATATTAAGATACACACTAGTTCTTGCCCTTTCAGAGGTAATGTTGTAATGGTGTAGTTTGTTCCCACTGAGAGTAAAGGATGCCACACCTCCTCTCTCAAGAATCAGGAGACACTAATGACCAAAGGAAATAAACTAGATATTCTATTCCAATCTCAGTGGAAATGGTGAACCTAGCAGAATTAACTGTAACATGAATAATTCATGTTTGATATGAGGATAAAATATCTGCGATAAGGATGATGGTATAATGAAGAGTGTTACCAAGGGAGGTTATGAAAATGTTACTAAGTAGGCTGGTTCTCAAGGTAGGGAGGAAGGCTAATAAAATAATCTCTCAGATCCTTTTTAAGCCTGTGGTGCTAATAAGATAATAGTTTAGAATAAGTTACTATATAACACACACTTAGAACAATGCAACTGGCAGAATACCATATTAATAAATTATTGTTCTGTTTCCATTTCAATTTTGAAGACTAATTTTTTTTGTCAGATTAAGTGAATCCTTATGCTTTTAAAGAGATGGTAGACAGGAAAGCATTAGCGCGTTTTCCAAGGACAAACTATAAGGCATGAAACTCAAATCTATTTTTATATCCAGTCTCATTTATTAGATGGATATTAGGAGTCTTTTATCAAGATGCAACCACCTAGCTAAATGATGATTTTCAAAATATAGATATAAACAAATTCCTAAATAGTCATGCTTCTTTGGTTTCTCAGGAGAATTTTCTATCATGTTTTAAGGACTCTAAATCTGCCTTCACAAATTATAAGCAATACATTTTCTGATTGTTGCATCAGTAATGAGCTAAATGATATACAAGTCTAAGGCCTCAAGCTCCTGAAAGCAAATATCTCTATTGCTTCCTGATAAATGTTAAATAAGATCAACTCACTCAGCAATCTGGCATTCACTTTTTATCAAGAAATGACACATTTTGGCAGACTTCAATCATAAGTCACAGAATCAATTTATGGGATCATACAGGCCCATATGACCAGAAACAAATCTTTGATTTTATTTTTCTACCTGTAAAATGGAGCTAAAAATGTTTTCCCATGTTGATGGGTAGTATATTTAGGTAAGAAACTTAGCCTTGTTCTAAAAATAGTATAAAAAGCCATCTTAACTGACAAATTTATTCAGACCTGCCTAAGTCAACAGATTCCTTCTAATAAAACCGTCTTTGTCAAACACACACACATACACACACACAGACACACACACACAGCCTCCAAACAAAAAAACAGTTCCTCGCAGGGAGGCCACACATGATTTTTAGCATGAATCTACCTAAGTTAATAGAAATTTGGGACGTAATCGAAAACAGGAAAGCTTACCTGCAATTGGAAACATTAGGAATGGGTAATTTGCCTAAAGGATAATCATGGTCACCCTGAATCTTTGCTCAAACTCAACTCTGAACTGAACCTGATTGGGAGCCCTTGGAAGAGGCTTGTTCTCTGCTGCTAAATTATTCACCACATAACACTTCCTCAATCTTCCAAGATTCTAGGGAGAATAGAAAGAAAGTTGCTCAAATATTCCTGACCCTAGAAAACAAGTGTTTTCCTAAGTTTCCTGGACCAGAAAGCAGTATAAAAAAAAACCTTTTTAAAACAAAGTAGGAAAACCACTGACATTTTAATGGACAACGTGAGTGTCAAATTAAAGCCTCAACACAATTCAATGCCTGCCAATTCTTTGGGTACCATTTTGCATCCTCTTTAAGAGATTGTTTAAATCATCTTACACAGAAATGTTTACTACTATATCCTGGGACCTCAAAATTATGAATCTCAAAAGAGCTACAAATTGCCTTCTTATATGACAGAATGACTCTTCTGGAAGGTGTTAGCAGGAACTGGAGGGGAAGGGGAAGGAGATGGCAAAGTAAAAAGACAAGAGGTGGGGCTGGATTTAAAAGAATGGATGTAACAAAGACTTTTGAGGCCAGTGCAATAAGTAGCATTTGATTGCCCCGATCACAATAAATGCTAAATAAATATTAGAAAGGTAGAGAAATATAGAGAATGCAGAGATTAGTTCAATGAAAGGATATGAAATTGGAAGTCAAAAGGCAAAATCTTTTCCTTTCCTATATGTAGCCGCAGTAGAAGGAAATGGGATATGTGAGCAAAGGAACAGGAAAAGTCAAAAGACATCTGCTTATATTATAATGTCAGCTCAAAATCATTCAAAGGATTAACCACTATGAGTTATTTATGGTTAGCTATCCATTTACAGCAAATCTTTATTGAAACCTAGGAAAGCTAATCATTGAGCTGGGTGTGGAAAATGATCCCTGGTCTCAAAGATATGTAGAGTCCAGTAGGGGGAGACAGACATGCAAACTAAAAAAGCAACAAGATGTTACAGATGCCATAACAGATAGAATTGCTGGGCACAATGGAATATAAAGAAAGAATTAGCCAAATCTGGGGTAAGAGTCAAGAAAGGGTTAACGAAGAAAATACAGAGGCCCGATAAATGTAGGACTGCAAAATCAAATTCATTGATGTGGTATTTGATTATGGAACAAGTTTAAAATAATGATTCTGTATCCATCCATGTTTGTAATATGTTATCATAAACCTCTACTGGAGGAACTTACATAGCATTTTTCGAATTTAGAACATAAGTGACTTAGGAATGGATAACCTCCTCTCGACAAATATAAAGTTGTTACAGATAAACAAAATGAAGTTTGTTTAAAGCTTTGTTTTTGGCAGTTCCTATCAGTAAAAGCAAGGACTTGGGTATAACCTTTCTCTCCTTTTCAATTGACTTAATTAGTAGATACAAATTCAATCCATCTGAGCATCTAAATGTTATGGATATAGCATGGCAACTAGGAAGCAAACCTTGGCAATGCTGGTCACTTCTAGTTAAAGAATACACTTGTGATCAGATAAAATTCTAGTTCTCCACAATCATACTTGTATAATTTGGAATCATTTCTTTCATTTTTGAGGTGTCCAGTTATATCATCAAGGCATGTTCATAAAACACATTGGAAGCCGGGCTCGGTGGCTCAACCTGTAATCCCGCGCCTTTGGGAGGCTGAGGTGAGTGGATTGCCTGAGCCCGCGGGTTCGAGACCCACCTGGGCAGCGAGACCTCATCTCTACAATAAATCAAAAAATTAGCTGGGCGTGGTAGCGCATGCCTGTAGTTCCGACTACTTGGAAGGCTGAGGTGGAAGGATCACTGGGGCCCAGCAGGTCGAGGCTGCGGTGGCCGGGAGTGGTCACTGCACTCCAGTCTGGGTGACAGAGTGAGACTCCAACTCAAAAAAAAAACCCAAAAAACAAACAAACAAACAAACAAAAAAACACATTGGAGATTCCAAATTAGTGACAAGATAATATTGTTGCCTTTGATCCTTTATGCTGCTGGGAAGGAAAAAGAAAATAGGCCTTCTAACTCATGCTTTAATTCAGATTTCCATTTTCCAGTTTTCCTCAGCTTATTCCTCAGGATATACATCTTGCTTCTTTATCTGGGGTGCTTTTTACCTTTGTCCTCTCATTATAAGTTGTCTTGACAGTGCCTAGAAAGCAAGCTTAGAGATGCTGAGGATGTCTACTTGCTGTGGAATTGTATGGGCCATCTCAAGAAAGAAGTAGAAATAAAGATTTGTATGAAAGTAAAAAATATTTATGAAATACAGAGCCCAATGAACCTTCTTGTTTCCACAGTTACAGTATAAATTCCTGCTGGGAAACAGTTAAATCCTGAGATTTTAAAAAAAATGTATTATGGAAAAATTCAAACATATGCAAAGGTAGAATGAACTGTGTAAGGAACCATTCAGCATCCATAAATATAAGCTCATCGCTACTCGCCACACTCACTTCCCAGTTCCCATGTAATTTTGAAGAAAGTTTTGGTTTTCCCAAAATATCTATAACGGGCTTTTTTTCTTTTTCTTTTTTTTCTTTTTTTTTTTTTTTGCCTACAGAAAGCATCATATAAATTAGCTAGCTAATGGATTTATTCTCTTATATCTACCTTTTTGCTCATTCTTTGACAATCATCTGTCAAGCAGCTAAGAAATAGATGGAAACTAAAAATCTCTCTCCATCATTTCAGAGAAACCAATCTTTCGTCTGAGTACCTTAGTGCTACAGCAATAAGAGTTTTTTTAAAAAAGGTGTAGACAGATAATAAAACTGTAACATTTTTCATAAATTATTGAACCACAGTCGTTCTTTTTTTTTCTTTCATTCATTTTTAATGATATGCAGTACACATGCTGACTCAGAGTAAGATTGCTTTTTAAATTATGAGATGGTCTCAGTGTATTCATTTGCATCAATCCCAAAACGCAATGTATTACAGGGTATGACATGAAATTACCAGCTAGGTCATAAG
This sequence comes from Carlito syrichta, assembly GCF_000164805.1. Taxonomy (NCBI): domain Eukaryota; kingdom Metazoa; phylum Chordata; class Mammalia; order Primates; family Tarsiidae; genus Carlito; species Carlito syrichta. The sequence continues at coordinate 466,404 of NW_007247819.1, read as the reverse complement.
AATCTGACAATTCTGATAAAACAAAAGCAGATGATAAGAATTCGTGCAAGTTGTCAATAGCAAGCTAATGTGTTTTTTCACGTGAAATTTCTCATAGGGAAACTTCATTGATACAGAAAAATTATGCAATTTACCATAAAAACAAATATCACATGATTATAAAACTTAAGTGCTTAGTGAAACCCATAATAATAGGTCTTTGTGCCTTATTCTCTAAAGTCATTCCCCTTCCTTGAGTCATTCAAATTCTCCCACAGGTAATAATCCCTTCCACTAGAGAACTGGCATTTTTTCAACTACTTACCGTTGCAGAACAACCCTAAGCCCCAAAAGTGATGAATGGGTGTTTTGGAGGTGGTTTTTTTTTTTTAAATGAAAAACGCAATACCCCTCCCCATGTCACTGATTACTAAGAAGAAGGCAGAGGGTCGGAGGAGAGAAGAGTATGCATCTATTTGATTCTCTGCATTCTCTCCAACAGAAGGTATAACATTTTACCTGATGTTATATGAGTAGAGCATACTTGCATATGCATGTACATTAAATTTTGTAGGTGTGCTTTGTTATATTGAAAAACATATTCAAATAATAAATCGCAATACATGAAAATGACTTTCTTCTCCCACAATATATAAAAATGCCAGGGCAATCTACTTTCTATGATCAGACACCAAAGAGCTAAACATTGAGTGATATCCAACTTTATGAGACACATAAAAATGAAATAAAAATGGGGAGGAAAATAAACATTTAAAGAGATAAACACTGTCAGACAGAAATGATTACAAAGCCTGTAACAATCTGAATTTTTCATTGTTTTCTATTTGCCTAGCTTTCCCCACTATGAATTTTTTTTTGCTCATTTTCCTTCTTTTAATAATGTATGTTCCCATAATCATTGACATTAAAGTAAAGGATGTGAAACAAGTCTCAGTTTATATTTAGTGAGAGAAATATAAGTAACTGGAAAATGCAAAAATTTTCTATATACTTGATGTTTTATCTAGGTACTTTCATTTAAGAGCTCTGAAAAATTGAGTTCTTTCACAGAGGTACTGTCTGTTTACCTTGTGCCATATGAAACCATTACACTCAACCTTTTTTAACCTATAAAAATAGCAATTTAATATGGTTTAATATTTCCTTTTCCAAATGCAAAAGGTCTACAGATTGTCATTGCCCTTGAGCAATATATAGCTATATCTTGGTGAAAAGCATAGGGAAAAACTGAAGTATTACTTTCATGAGTATACCCTTGACCATATTGTTTGCAATTGTATTTTTTTAATTGTATCATATTAATAATGAAAAACCAATTAATATTCTTGTTGGTCTGGCCTGTCAATGACTGCATCATTGGCCTACCATATCCCCGGGAAGAAATTACATATTTTATCAATAAATGTGATGGGCACAGCAGTAGTTTCTACAAAATGACTATACCTAAAATTTTGTCAGAACATAGGATATTAATATTATAAAACCCAGTAAAATCCTGGCTAGAAAATGTTCTGTAGGCAATATGTTGTTTTGCTATTAATAAATGAGATATTCTTATAATACAGTAATGATGGAGAAAAAAGAGCAATTTAAAGTTCTAGAGACAGAAAGGAGATCTGAATGGGAGACAAATTCAACTGAAGTTATATTAGGTTTGGCACTCAATTCAGCAGAGAACTTGTGTTACAATCTGAAAGTTTGAGCTTTTACTTTTATCCATAAAAAGTTGAAAAGGTGAATCAAACATTTTTAGGATGTAGTATAATTTCATCTCTGAGTAAACAGTATATCTCTGCTACTTCAAAGGCTAATATTCTTAAGGAAATCTTTTGTAAGGCTTAGTCACTACTTAAACTATTTTTGTGATCTACCTTAATTAAATGTGCCAAAACAAAAATAAAGTAACAATAAAGAAATATGGACTGTATCACAGGCCACCATGCAAAAGCCCAATTATCTTCTCACGCAATCCTCCTTTTATAATAATGATAATATCAACACAAATAGCATCAACAAGTAATAACTGCCGACACTTATTAGGAATTTGTTATATACCAGTCACTCTTCTAAATGTTTTATGAAGTCACTTGATCTTCATAACAATCTAATGGCATAAATACCATTATTAGGCTCATTCATGAATGAGAAAACCAAGATTTAGGGTGAAATAAATTGACACAAAGATCACAGTCTTCGAATCACAGAATCCTAATGCTAGCAGTGCCCATGAAGCAATCAACCAGCTTTATCTTTCAATCTGTGTGGTAGCCTAAAAAATTCCCCCCCCCTACCCAAAATATATTAGGTCCTAACCCCTGGAGCCTGTAAATATGATCTTGTTTGGAAAAAGTTCTTTGCAGATGTGATTACATTAAAAGATATTGAGATGGGGAAATTATCCTGAATTATTAGAAGGTCCCTAAATGACATGTCATGTGTCCTTGTCAAATGGAGGCAGGGGATAGCGCATGCATGAGCACACAAACATATGAAACAGCAATGAGAAGTTGGAGGAGAATAAGATTTGAAATGCTCCCTTTGTTTCAATAAACTCTAGCATCCCTTCTTGATAAAAATCCTCAAACACCTACGTATAGAAGGAATATACCTCAAAATAGTAAGTGCCTTCTACGATAAACTCACAGCTAGCATATTGCTTAATGAACAGAAACTGGAAACATTTCCTCTGAAAACTGGAACAAGACAAGGCTGCTCACTCTAACCTCTCTTATTCAACATTGTGTTGGAAGTCCTAGCTAGAGCAATCAGACAAGAGAAGGAAATCAGGGGTATCCAAATAGGAAAAGAGGAAGTTAAGTTATCCTTCTTTGCTGACAATATAATCCTATACCTCAAATATCCAAGAGAATCTGTCAAAAACCTGCTAGCACTGAAAAAGACTTTGGCAAAGCCTCAGGGTAAAAATAAATATGCAAAAGACAGTCACATTCTTACACACCAGCAACAAACAGGCAGAGAACCAAATAAAAAGCACAATCCCCTTCACAATAGCCACACAAAAAAATGAAATACCTCAGCATCTTCCTAACAAGAGAAGTGAAAGACCTTTACAATGAGAACTACAAAACACTGCTCAAAGAAATCCAAGAAAACACAAACAAATAGAAAAATATTCCATGCTCATGGATAGAAAGAATCAACATTGTTAAGATGTCCATTCTACCACAGGCAATCTACAGATTCAACGCAGTACCCATTAAATTACCAACATCATTCTTCTCAGAACTGGAAATGACAATACAGGAATTCATATGAAAACATAAAAGTCCACGAATAGCCAAAACAATCCTTAGCAAAAGAAAAAAAGCAGGAGGTATCACACTTCCAGATTTCAAACTTTACTATAAGGCTACTATAATCAAAACAGACTGGATTTGGTACCAGAACAGGCATACGGACCAACGAAACAGGACAGAGATTCTGCATGCAAAACCTCAATTTACCAACCAACTCATCTTTTTTTTTTTTTTTTTTTGAGTTGGAGTCTCACTTGGTCACCCAGACTGGAGTGCAGTGGCCGCTCCCGCCACCACAGCCTCAACCTGCTGGGCTCCAGTGATCCTTCCACCTCAGCCTTCCAAGTAGCCAGAATTACAGGCATGCGCTACCACGCCTGGTTGATTTTTTGATTTATTGTAGAGATGAGGTCTCGCTGCCCAGGCAGGTCT
>NW_007247819.1:436871-462695 GCF_000164805.1 Carlito syrichta | reverse complement strand
AAATGGATTAAAGACCTAAATGTAAAACCTCAAGCTATAAGAATCTTAGAAAATGCAGGAAACACCCTTATGGAAATTGGAACTGGCAACCAATTCCTGAACAAAACCCCAAGTGTCCATGCCGTAAGAGATGAGATAGAAAACTAGTACCTCATCAAACTTACAAGCTTCTGCAAAGCAAAAGAAACCATCAAGAGAGTGGGAAGACAGCCCACAGAATGGGAAAAAATATTTGTCAACTGTTAATCTGACAAAGGCCTAACATCTAGGATCTACAAGGAACTCAAAAACACCGAAAAGAAAAAAAACAAACAGCCCCAAGTGGGCAAAAGACATGAATAGGCACTTCTCAAAAGAAGATATATGGGCAACCAACAGACACATGAAAAGTGCTCTGCCACCCTAATAATCAGAGAAATGCAAATCAAAGCCACATTGAGATACCACCTAACCCCAGTGAGAGTGGCCATCATTAATAAAACAAAAAACAATAGAAGCTGGCGAGGATGCGGAGAAAAAGGAATGCTTCTACACTGCTAGTGGGAATGCAAACTAGTGTAACCTCTGGAAAACAGTGTGGAGATTTCTAAAAGAACTTGAAATTGACCTTCCATATGGTCCAGCAATCCCCCTATTGGGAATATACCCAGAGGAACTCAAATCATTCTACAAAAAAGATACCTGCATGTGCATGTTTATTGCAGCACTATTCAGAGTAGCAAAAGCATGGAACCAACCATGCTGCCCATCGAACCTGGATTAGATTAAAAAAATATGGTACATATACACAATGGAATATTATGCAGCCATAAAGGAGGACAAACATATGAATTTTGCAGCAACTTGGATGGAGTTAGAGTCTATCATACTCAGTGATCGATCACAGAAACAAAGAACAGAGTACCATGTGTTCTCACTCATAAGTAGACCTTGAACAATTATCATAATACTATAAGAAAGGGATTGGCAGTTGTGGTAAACTGCCAGGTGAGGGGGGCGTGGGACTGGCAGTTAAGGGAAACTGCCAGGGGAGAGGGGGCACACCTCATCAACAAGGGTATCTGCATAATGAACATTTGTATAACTAACCCTGAATTGTACCCCACATCTTTAAAATAAAACAGTAAAAAAAAGAAAAAACCAAACAAAAGCTGCCTTTGAAGATTAGAGTGATGCTGTCACAAGCCAAGGAGTGCAATAATCACCAGAAGCTGAACAAAGCAAGGAAAATATTTTCCCCTAGAGCCTCTGGAGGGAGTATGACCCTAAGGACACCTTGATTTGGGTCCAGTGAAACTGATTTTGGACTTCTGGTCTCCAGAGCAGTGAGAGAATAAATTCTTATTGTTTTAAGCCAACCAGTATGTGATAATCTGTTATAGCAGCCTCAGGAAACTAATATAGATTGCAAGGAGAAGACCATTTAAACTTTTGACCATAGTTAAATGATCTTGTTTTGTAAAAACTCTAGAGAAGAGAGTTTAGATTCTTCCTTCAGTAATGCACGACAACATTTGACCATCCCACTCCTAGGAAATATTCCTTCTGATTAATAAATTTTCTATCTACTTTTGCCCTGCCTTCTTCAGAAACATATATTAGTTTTGCTTTTATCCTTCACAATAGACCTCCTTATTCTAAGTGATTTTAAATCATTGATATTCTATAGGCCAAATAATGTTCATTCATTTGTCTCTTTATAATTACAGGACCAATTTCTAGGGTTATGATCATCTTTCTTGTTTTCCTCTGATATCCTGCTATCATTGTGAAACTCCAGAATGATCCCAGGATTCAAATATACAGATTCAAGAAGTAAGCATAATGGACAGACTAAGATACAAATTGAATGACATGGGTGTGGCTATATGATTTTCAAAATGAATAATGGATCATTAACTTAAAAACATTTAGATTAATTCAACCAAAATCCATCTACCATTATCAGTGAATATATATTCTAGATGTATTCCTAGCAAGTCCATAAAGTTGTTTTTAGTCATCCAAATAGACTGTCAAGAAATTACTCAATAATATCATCTGTGACTTCTATATTTAGAATTTAATCTACACGGTTATATAACAAATGGAAACGGCAAATATCTCCTAAGTGAGAGTAAACAAGACTTTTGCATAAGGCAAATACAATGATACCACGATCTCCGGTCTATTTGCAAAAATTATAAAAATTACAGATGCATTCACCTGCCCTAAAACCTGACAGATTTTATACCAACCTGACTGATTGCTGTGAAACAATAGCTGACTTACTCCACCACAGGATAGCCAACAGAGGTGAAGCTGTCCCTCCCAACCAATTTCTCTTTCCAAGTAAAAATACAAATAGGATTCAGCCATCAGCCCCTGTCTTGCTCAAGCCAGTTAGCACAGTCTTAAGTAACAATGACACAAGAGACCTGGGAGTCCATGGAGGAAAGGCTGCATTTTGAATTGCCTATAAACATTTTTCAACACATTATCATTAAGAAGAATTCACTCTTTCCACTCTCCGTGAGCTATTTTGGGCCAGGGTTTCTCAAAAAAAGCACTATTGACATTTTGGGTTGGATAATTCTTTGTTGTAAGAAGCTGTCCTGTACATTGTAGAAAGTCTAGCAGTATCCCTAGCCTCTATTTACTAGATGCTAGTTTTACCACCTCACCCCCCACCCAGGCATGACAATCAAACCTATCTCCAGTAATGTCCAATGTCCTCTAGGGAACAAAATGATCACCCTCCCTTCCCCCATCCCCCACCCACTCCACCTCCGTTGAAAATCACTGTCAGAGCACAGAGCATGCATTAATGCTGATCTGTACAACAAATTGGCTAAAATGAAATAAGTTAGGGAAAAAGCATATGGCGCTAAGGTCCCTTTAACATTAGTCTTGCTTTGAGAAAAATAACGTCACAAGGCAGGACAACAAGACCCCCTTTTACCACTAAAGACAGACTTTTTAAAGAGAGCAACTGAAAGTTTATTTTTAATCAGCCAGGTGTGTGGTTGATCTTTAGGCCAAGGACAGCTTGTTCCTGTTCTTCAACAGCGCTCACCTTAGGTTTCTGACAATGAAAATTTTAAAGCCAATCCCTGATTTACATGGATTACTCTAGTGCTTAGGGCAGGTGTGCACCCTCAGCAGTTCTATTCATATATGTATCTAGAGCACACAGAGGTGATGCTTCTGTATTAGACATGAGCAGTTTCATTAAATTAAGTGGCCAATAGGCAGATTTTTAATTCCCTGGGTGATTTAGGAGTGGAGGTAAGGAGAAAAGGACTTAGGAAAAGATCAACTGAGATACATTCCCCTTATTTTCACCCTAACAAGGGATCTCTGTTCTTTTAACTGCAGATAAAACTAAGTAATATTGACCATGGGGCTCCCAATTGTGATAAGATATTATGACCTTTAAAAGAAATAGAATTGCTTGAGCCTAGGGGTTTGAGACCAGCCTGGGCAACATAGCAAGTTCCCATCTCTACAAACTAAAATTATAATAAAATTTTTCAAAAGAGAAAAACTTGTGAAGCAGATTTTTAGCCCTTTATTTTCAAAATAATTTTATAAAACTATACAAGCACAACAACATTTCTAAAAATTGAATATTTGTGAATCTTTGTAGAAATGACACCATCAGAGTGGCTGGAACTCTATAAAGTTTTACTTGCACTGTGATTTATCTTCAAATCATGTAAATACTTGATATTTTTAATTAATACCAGGGGTTACATGATACTTTCTAGATGTCTATTTCGGGTTTTGTAGGGGGAGAGGGCAAAAAATTACAACCCTGCTTTCAGAGCTAAATAATTCTCACATCCCCCAGATATAGTCCATCCCTGTCTTCCTTCTGTTACCAAGTGAGGGCAGAGCCTCATGACTGGCTTTCATTTCAGATACACCCAGCCAGCAATTCCCTTCAGCCCATCCCACAAAGATAATACATGTGCAAACAAATGCGGGCATGTGCTATCATTTTTAATCAGACATCGTCATACAGGCAACATTGTGGCCTTCCTCTTCCTGACATCATAGCCACCCCCTTCCAAGGCAAAAGACCAAGCCCTGCCTCAACCCTTGTACCAGCAAGTCGAGAGCTTCTGCTGAGGATCTTTTTCATAGTCATGCAAAAAATGAGCTCAGGAACTTGTGTAGACCAAAAGTAGATGGGACTAATTCTTTTTGCCAGATGTATGCATTCCTGCCCCTCCTTCTGATTGTTTTATTCTTTTGACTTAGGGAGTTTCAGTGGATGAGGAAAGCTACCCTTGAGCTGTCATCTCTTAAGTGGAAGCTGACAATGCTAATAGTTCAAGCACGGGTTGATTGATGAGACTGTTCCAGCCTGAATGCTGGCAATCTTTGTCATTGCCAGGATGAGGCAAACAATTTCACCTGCCAAAACTCTGGTATTCCCCCTTCTCTTTGTACCCTGTCCCCCAAAAGAGTAAGGAACACTACTGTTACTGAAAATAGAAGTCCCACGTGGTTGGAGTTTTGTTGCCTTTGCAGATCCAGGGACTTTGACCTGCAAAATTGAAAGGGTCTTCCACCAGTTTTTCTTAGTAAGTAATATACTACACAGGTAAATCCAGGTTTTATGAGGCCTGAAGCTTCTATAATTTGGGAGGCCTTCTTTAAAAAAGAGAATCCAGAACTACAAATACAAAAATTGGGTACAAAACTGTATAGTTATTCAGAATGTGAAAAAAATTATGACAAATTACAAATTTTAAAATGTTGAGAATTACCACAAACATTGCCAAATCCAGAAAAATAGCACAATACTTTTAAATTAATTACCTGATTTTTTTTTAGTTTGTTTACTGTAAAGTCTTTGATCACTTCTTTATAATACAATAATATGCTCATAAAATTTTCTTGTGAAAAGACAATAGTCTTGTGCAAATCTGTGAGTGAGAATAAAATTTCTTATTTTTGAAGATTTTCTTTTGCGTTTATACCATGTTAAAGGCACTGTAAAGTTTTAGTATGTTGTTAATTTTTTATATGAGTTTTAAGTCTGAATTTTCCAGTGATAAGCTTCTGATTTTGTTTTTCACCTTGTTTTTTTTCACAACCACATTTCTTAGCCCTCTCTTTCTGTTCCTTGCTGTCACAATACCAGGTGATTTGTCATGGAAGACAGTACTTCTAGAAGCATCCCTGTACCAAGACAGCTTGCAATATGTTAGCTATGCACAGTGACTGTCAATCATATATATACCATTAAATCTAAATGAAATGCATTTCTCAACTCCAATGAACACAAAAAGTATGAAGGAGCAAAAGTCAGCATGTAAAGAGACAGTTGTTTCAATCGATTGTGGCTAAACACATATCACTTACATAAGTTTTGCAAAAATGTAAGTCTTGGTGAACACACTGCAAGTGAAGGGCCTGAAGATTAGTATTATTAAATCTGTCTTGGGGGGAAAAACAGTAAAGGCTGTGCTCCCTGTCCAAACACTCTCATTCCTTTTTTATTTGTCCCCATGCTTCCCAACTCCTTTTACCACAAAGTGAGTGGCATGAAAGCTAGTTATTTAGAGTCTACCAGAAAAATGTTTAATATCAGAATGACTATATGAATTATCAAAGGAAGTTTTCATGAGGATTTAAGCACACAGTCACTGAACACATAGGATCTTAAGAAAAGCAATGACATAGCAACAGAGCAGGCGGAGGAATTAATACACAGACAACTTGATTCTGTACACATTCTTGTAACTGCAGTATTTTGTAACTACAGTATTTTGCATTTGTTGGACCAAGCACTTCTGTACTCAGTGTTAGAGATTTGCAACCTGCACTTTGCCCTCCAAGGTGACCTCATCATGAGGATAACGTGTGAATTCAAATTCACACATGAGAAAAGAAATTATTTTCAAAAAAATGTATGAAATCATGAAAAAAAACTACGAGGAAAAAATAAGTCAATATTTAACTGATCTCTTTTGGAGGAGATAATTATAGTATACAATAGAAGAAATTACAAAGAAAAATCTATAGATGTAAGTATATTACAATTGAGTACAACTCTACATACAATTATCAACTAAATTAAAAGGCAAAAAATAATCTGGGGAAAATGTTCAATATATTGCAAATGGAAGGTAAATATAATTTTTCTAAAAAGAGTTATTTAAATTTGCTGAGAAAAGACCTATCAACCTAATAGAAAAATAGGTAAGAGATAATTCTCTAACAAAAGATATGACCAAAACAAACATATAAACACATTTAAAACAAATAATAAACAGAGAAACATAAATTAAATCAAGACATCATTTTTCATTTATAAAATTACAAAGTTTTTTTTTTTTTTGAGTCAAGGTCTCAGTGGCATGATCATGGCTCACTGTAGCCTCAAACCCCTGGGCTCAGGCAATCCTTTCACCTCAGCCTCCTAAGTATCTGGACTATAGGCATGTGCCACTACACCCAGTTAATTTTTTAGAATTTTTTTGTAGAGGTGAGGTCTTGCTATGCTACCCAGACTGGGCTCAAATTCCTGGACTCAAGCAGTCTTCTCACCTTGGCATCCCAAAGTGCTGGGGTAGTCATGCGCCACCACATCCAGCCAATCTTTTGTTTTAAAGACATATATTAGTCTCAGTGGGGACATGTTAGGAGAGCAACTCTCACATATTGTTATCGGGAGTTTCATTTGGTATAAATATTTTGGGAGGTTGAATAACAGCCCCCGAAGATAACCAAGTCAGAAGTTTTAATAGCTAAAAATATTTCTACTTTTAAAACTATCTTAAGAAATAATTAGAGATTATTTTTTAAAGTGAGGGAAATACTTTTCATGGCAGCATCATTTCTAATGGCAAAACAGTAAACACAAACTACATGTCCAACAATAGGAAATAACAAAGTAAATTATAGTTTATACAAAGAAATAATTTGACTGCATGGTGGCTCATACCAGTAATCCCAGAGCATTGTTAAGTTGAGGAGGGAGAATTAAAAATTAGCCAGGCATGGTGGCATGTACTCAAAGTCCCAGGCAGTCAGGAGGCTGAGGCAGGAGGATCGCCTGAGCCCAGGAGGTCAAGGCTGTGGTGACTCATAATCGCATCACTGTACTCCAGCCTAGGTAACAGGGTGAAACCCCAACTCAAAAAGAGAGGAGGGAAGGAAGGAAGGAGGGAAGGAAGAAAGGAAGGAAGGAAGGAAGGAAGGAAGGAAGGAAGGAAGGAAGGAAGGAAGGAAGGAAGGAAGAATTTGCAATCATGGATTGTTTTTGAAGAATAGACAATGTTTTAAAACTATGCCTAAAGTATAATATAAAAATTTTTTTAAAGTAGGACATAAAAATATACACATATGAAAAACCTTACATAGCCAGATTAATCACAGTGGAAAAATCATAATGGAAAAAGTGAGAAAACACGAGTATAAAAAAATAAGTTAATTATAATCCATCACATGACCAGAGTTTACAAGTTACTTGTCCAATATCTGTTCTACCCTACTCTTCTTCCTTAACAATATAACCTCAGTTCAATTAGAAGCTACTTTCCAGATAAAATATTACATTTTTCAACTTCCCTTTGTAGCTACGTGATCATGAGACTACACTCTGGTCTCTAAGATACAAACAAAATTTATTATGTATTTATTTGTTGAATTATTGTCTCACTGTCACCCAGGCTGAAGTTGGAATGCAGTGTCACAATCACAACTTACCACAGTCCCAATTTCCTGGACTAAGGCAATCCTCCTACCTCAGCCTCTCTAGTAGCTAGGGTTATAGGTATGCAACATCACGCCCAGCTAATTTTTTCAATTTTTTGGTAGAGACAAGGTTTTGTTATGTTTCCCAGGCTGTTCTCAAATTCCTGGGCTCAAGTGATCCATCTGCCTCAGCCTCCCAAAGTGTTGGTATGTACAGGTGTGAGCCACCACTCCCAGACAAAAAGCAAAATTATTGAGTGAAACTTCTGAGAACATTTCTTTAAAAGACTGGTAAATTTTCTTTTTCTCATTCTTCTATTTATGCTTCTAATGTGACTAGAGTTCTGACAGCCATCTCAGACTATGTGATAACCTTGAGAATGGAAACCACATGCTAAGCCTAGTGGAAGAGAAATTTAAAGACATCCCGAGACCCTAATCACCATAGAAATGCCAAACATGCATTTGGGTGGTTATTTCTGAACTTCTCTCTCTCTAATTTACATCACTAATTTGAGCTTTGTATTATAGGCATCCAAACTTCAGCTTAACACAAGAGTTATTTTAGAAATCTATTTGGTGATATTTGCAAAATAGGTAATTCAAGCACGTCCATTGAAAACAAATAGAAGAGTTAGACAATATAATTTTTAAAAGATTACTTGAAGCTAGGAGAAATGAGGAGACAGTAAAAAAATTATAAGGCAGATATTTAGAAGAAAAGGACACAAACAGGCATTTGGGGTCACTTTAATGGTAAGAGTATTTGTAGACACTGGAAAAGCAGTTGAGAGACTAAGAACCTAAGTAGAGCTTTGAACAACTTTTAGGATAGAGGGACACAATTCAAAATTTAAGATCCCAATATTTTATAATAGGAACCCAAAAAGCTGTACTTTGGAAGAGGAAAGGTAAGTCAGTAATATATCAACCTTCAAAAGAAATGAAGAGAATATTTTACTTATCTCAATTCCTGAAATTAAATTAAGATGATCTCAGATTGTTTGTGCCCTTAGCCACTTGTCAGAAGCAAATGTAAGGCTAAAGAAAAATAACATTATCTCAATTTATAAAATATTTCCATAATTGTTTATATACAATATGTTGAACTCAATTAAAAATATATAGACACAAAACAGAAAACAAAAAATCTGTGACAAGAAAGAGAGAGAGAGTGAGAGAGAGAGAAGAAAGAGGAGTGAGAAAGGGGAAGAGAAGAAAAAATAGCTAATAGAAACAAAGTAATCAAATATCTAGATAATAAATTTATAAAAAATAAATGTTGAATAAAATAACTAGATAATGGGTTTTTAAAACTATACTGAGTATGTGTAAGGAAATTAACTAGCCAGGCTCAGTGGCTCAGCCTATAATCCCGTGCTTTGGGAGGCTGAGGTGAGTGGACTGCCTGAGCCTGTGGGTTCAAGACCCTCCTGGGCAACTTGGTGAGACCTCATCTCTACAATAAAAAACAAAAAAGAAAATTAGCCGGGTGTGGCAGCGCACACCTGTAGTTCCAGCTACTTGGAAGGCTGAGGCAGAAGGATTGCTGGAGTCCAGCAGGTCAAGACTGCATTGGCTGGGAGCAGCCACTGTACTCCAGTCTGGGTGACAGAGTGAGACTCCAACTCAAAAAAACAAAAAAAGGAAATTAACTTCAAGCTTACAAATATTTGTTAAAAAACACATTAGAAATTATAAAATAAGTGAATCAAATCAAATTTCCATAAAGCAAAAATACAAAAATCAAAATTAATAACTCAATGGATAAACTAAAAAACAGATAAGTTGCAGTGGTAAAATAATAAGTAATGTCCATATTGGTCTCTGCCCAAGTCCCTAGAACAAAACTTCCCAAACCATTGTAATTTCCTAAGTGATAGGGGAATTAGAAGAATCTTGTTCTAAAGTTTGGTCTCTGCCCTGATTCCTGAGACACGGCTCCTACTACTCTTGTAGACAGGGGTACTGAGAGAATCTTTATACTTACATTGACTCTTTGAGCCCTGGCTCCTGACACAGAGCTTCTAAATCCCTTGGAATTTCCTGGGTGAAAGGAGAATCTTTTGTTCTAATGAGGCAACCCTTGGTGGGCTCCTGGAGAATTTTAGTATAAGGACTGGTTGCTAGGGAAACTAGTCATGTTATTAGAGGGTTAGAACTTTCAGCCCTGCTCCCCAATCTCTGAAAGTTGAGTTGTTCACCAATGGCCAATGATGTAATCAGTCATCCCTACATAATGAAGCCTCTATGGAAACCTAAAAGAGTTGTGATCTGATGAGCTTCTGGATAGTTGAATACATGAAAATTCCTGGAAGGTAAGGTACCCTGAGAGGATGTGGACGCTCCTCACCCCTTCCTACATTCCTTGTTCTGTGCATCTCTTCCATCTGGTTGCTCATCTGTATCCATAATGTCCTTTATATCAATAATAAACTGGTTAATGTAAATAAAGTATTACCAAGAAAGGGGTCATGGGAGGGCTTAATTTATAGCTGGTTGTTAGATGCCCAGGTAACAACCTACTACTTACAACTGGTATCTTCAAGGGCCTAAACCTGTAGGATCTGATGCTGTCTGCAGATAGATAGTGTCAGAATTGAACTGAATAATAGGATACTCAGCTGGCATCTGCTGGAGAATGATTTGGTTGCTGGTAGGGAGAAATCCCCACACATTTTGGTGACCAGAGGCTGCAGAAATATGCTGAGTTAAATCATGTGTGACAGACAGAAAGAAAAAAAACCAAAACAAAACAAAAAGAAACTTTTGTTTTTCCTGTATCTCAGAGTAACTGAAGAGAGAATTAGTGAATTGGAAGACAAGTAAGTGGGAGGAGAGTGTTCAGAATAAAACACTTATTTTTAGAAGCATGAAAAATGAAAAAAATTTTTAAAAAGACTTAAAAAATACATTCTGAACTTTTAGAATAAGAGGAGAAATAAAAAACTAAGAATATTATAAAACTGATGAAAATGTCGTAGCTTATTAACTCAAGCAGCATATATCAAATAAAACTATAACAACTTCTGTATCTACCCAAGGCAGAGTAGCAGGAACCAGATTTATCATTGCACTATAAACAGTAGAAAGTCAAACAAGATATGCAAACACTGATTTTCAGACATTGAATAACTGGCTATGTGGGACTATAATTCTTGATTAAAGGGAAACAAACAAACAAGGTAAGCCCTATGCTGTACCAGCTTTTGTTCAGAGGCAATTTCAAAGCTATAGTACAGAAAAGAAAGACAAAATAGAACCTAACATTCTCAATTACTGGTGAAGACAGAATGTGATGTGTCTTTTATTTCTTATTTTCCCCCCTATGTTTCACTTAGGATTTTCTCACTGTTTGAGTTTCATTATTTTTCTTTATTTTATTTTGTTTAGAGTTTGCTATACTTCTATTTCTAGGGCGATATCTTTTTTAAAAACTGTTTTAGAAAATTCTTGCCCATTACCTCTTCTTCTATTGCTCAAGTTTCATTCTCTTTCTAATTTCTTTCTGAGACTCCATTTTTATGTACAGTCATGCATCACTTAATGAAGAGAATATGCTTTGGAAAAATTCATCATTAGGTGACTTTATCGTACATCATAGAGTGTACTTACACACATCTATATGGTATAGCCTAGGCTCCTAGGCTACAAATTTGTACACCATGTTACTGTTCCATAGGCCATTGTAACACAATGGCAAATATTTGTATAACTAAACATAGAAAAGATATAACAAGACTACAATAATTCAAGCTTATGGAACCACTGTCACTTACGTGGTCTACCATCGACTAAAGCAATGTTATATGGTACATACCTTTAAACTTTTTGGCAGTGTCCTTCAAGTCTATTGGACCTTTTTTATTCATTCATTTTTTTCTATGTTTGAGCGATTTCTGTTGACTTGACTTTGAGTTCCCTAATCTTATCTAGTGTGTATAATCTAATGTTAAGCCATGTCAATGAGTTCTTAATTTCAGATATTGCTTTTCTTTTCAGATCTATGATATTCATTTGGTATTTTTTATAGATGGTATTTATCTGTTGAGGCTCCTTTTTATCGAGATTGTCTTTTTTTCTGCTTCCTTTAACATATTTTAATAGTCATTTTAAATTCCTTCTTTGCTAATTCCAACATTTAAATCATCTGGGGGTCTGGGCCAAATATTTCTCTTTGATAACAGACTCCATTTTTCTCCTTCTCCATATGTCTAACCATTGTTTGATATATGCCAAAAAGAACAATAGAGACTGGAGTTATTTTCCTTCACACAGGGCATGCCTTTTCCTTTGAAAGGCAACCAGGGTGACTGGCTGAGCATTTGGGAACTAATTGAGTTGAGTTAAGTGGTGGCTTGTTACTTTAGTTTGACTTAGTCACAAAGCTGTGAGCTGTTCTGTGATCCTTATAAACCTCCCCATCTAGAAGAAATTTGGTTTCTAAGTATTGAATGTAGCAACATTTTTTTCGTAGCATTTCAGTTTGGTCTCCCTCTTGCACAATCCTGGACAAGAATCCTATGGGAAAATATGGTGGGGGATGGCTAGCTATGTATTTAGGACTTATCCCTATTCAAAGTGGTTGTACAATCCTTTTGTTAAAAGCTTCTCTGACTGGGTGTGGTGGCTCAAGCCTGTAATCCCAGCACTTTGGGAGGCCGAAGTGAGAGGATTGCCTGAGACCAGAGGTTTGAGACCAACCTGGGCAATTTGGTGAGACTTCATCTCTACAATAAATCAAAACATTAGCCAGGTATGGTGGCTCACACCTGTTGTTCCAGTTACTTGGAAGGCTGAGGAGGAAGGATCGCCTGAGCCCAGCAGGTTGAGGTTGCGGTGACCATGAACATGCCACTGCACTACAACCTGGACAACAGAGTGAGACTCCAACTCAAAAAGAAAATTTTTCTGATTTTTCTTTTCCTCAGCAATGTCTGCTTATCTGTGGAAAACTCAAACCTCAGTCTAAGATTAGATTTGATAAAAGCACCCTGAAAGCTGCCAACATTCATTCATCTAGAAGGTCTCTTCAATCTCTGAAAATTAATTTCTCTAGACCTCTACATATTCACAAAGTTCTGATGACTTTAAAAAATATTCAAGTATATGTCTGTGTGTGTGCATGTGCGTGTGTGAGTGTGTGTGTGTGTGTGTGTGTGTGTGTGTGTGTGTGTGTGTGTATGTGTGTGTGTTTTAAATTCACCCAGATTTTTCTAGCTGTAAAAGAAGCAGCAATGGTCTGTCACTACCTTATATAACTTAAAGGAAAGTAGAAGTTACTACCATCATAAAATAATTTAAACTTTCAATGAAAACTTTTTCATTAAGAAAAATTCATGCTAGATAACTTTATAGATAAATTACACCAAATATTAAAGAAGCAATAATGCCAATCTTACAGGGACTCTTGTTAAAATATTTAAAAATGTAATATGTTCAAACTATTTTTGGAGGCTCATAACCTTGATAACTAACCTTATAAGAAAGGAAACCACAGCCCAATACCTCTCATGAGCATAAATTTTTAAAAATCTAAATTAACTATTTGCAAACAACCACCAGTAATATATTAAAAGAATAATACCTGTTAACCAATTGTGCTTATTTACATAATGTGAGATTTATCACTTGAAAACTTATCAATATAATAACCCGCATTAGTTGAACCAAGAAGCAAAATAATATGACTATTTCAACATATGCTAATAAAATATTTGATGAAATTCAACATCCATTCATAATAAAAGCTCATAGCAAGCTAAGACTAGAAGAAAACTTATTTAATGTGATAGAGAAAAAAAATCCAAAACAAAATCACAGCAAACATTTTGCTTAATAGTGATATATCGAAAGTGTGCCCTCTGCTATCAGTAACAAAACAAGGATTCCCATTATCACCAGTATAATAAGAATGTATGCAAAGTAGCAAGAGAGAAACTCAAACTGACAGAATTTTGCACATAGAAAATTGAAAAGAACCTACAGATTGGACACATGGTCAATACACAAAAAATCAGTAGTATTTTTCTAAACATTAACAAGGAAAAATTGAAACTTTAAATGATATCATAGCATCCAAATACATTCCATTTCTAAGAATTAATCTAAGAAAATATGTAAAGTGTCTCCACACAGAATATAAAACATATGGAAAGAAATAAAAAGCATCCAAATAATGGTCCAGCAAACTTTTTCTGCAAGGGTCAAATAATAAATATTTTAGGCTTTACAATCTCGAGGGTCTCTGTCACAACTACTCAACTCTGCATTATAATGCCAACACAGAAGTAGACAATTTGTAAATCAATGGGTGTGGCTGTGTTCCCATAAAACTTTATCATAAAAAATAGGCAGAGGCCATAGAACATAGTTGCTAACCTCTGATCTAAATAATCAGGGAAATAAAATATATTAATATGAAATAAAGATATACACAAAGATATCCATTCTACCCAAATTGACCTTTCCATTCAAATCCTTTGCAGTCACAATCCAGGGGTTGTGGGGTTTTTTGTTGGTTCTCTCTCTCTCTCTTTTTGTTTGGTGAACATTGACAAGCTAACTCTAAAATGCAATACAAATTCAAAGGGTAAAAATTTGTCAGTACAATTTCGAAGAACAGAATTAAAAGACTTAACAGATGTCAAGTGTTGTTTTGAACTCCAGTAATTAAGAAAGCAAAGTATTGCCAAGACCTAGAACCCAAGAGGTAGACCAGGAACACCCCTTCATGTACATACATTTGACTCATGACAAAGGTGGTAATGCAAAACACTGGAGAAGGGATGCTCATTTCAGCAAATTATTTTGGGTGATCTAGATAGTCATACTGTAAAAGAACATATTCCTCATATCATACACAAAAATTAACTATAGGCATATTATAGATATAAATGTGAAAGATAAAATAATGAAGCATTAAAAAAACCTATAGAAGAATATCGTCAGAACTTTGAAATAGGCAAACATTTCTTAACCAGGATCCCTAAAAAACTAATGGTCAGTGAAAAGACATCAAAATTAAAAATTTCTAATTATCAAAAGATAACTGGAGTGAAAAGGTAAGCCACTGACTGGGAGAAGCTGGGAGACTTGGTAGGTAATACACAAAAAGATCTCAAGGTGCTGAAGATCATGACGCATCAGGAGAATGTAGACTGAAACCACAAAAAGACATCAACACAAATTGGAGTGGATAAAATAACAAGACTGATAACACTAAGTGTTAGTGAGCATGTGGAATACTTAAAATTCTCCTACACTACTGCTGGGTTCTAAATTGGAAGAACTACACTGGGAAATATATATCATATACGAAAGTTGAATATGCACATACCTTATTAACCCACTCAATTTTTATGCATATTTCAAAGAAAAATGCGTGCACACATACACAAGAATGTTCAGAGCAGCTCTATTCATAATAACCCTCAACTCTGAACCAACCCAAATTGTAGTCAGTAGTAGAATGGATAATTTGTGGAATATTCATTTAATATACTATTACACAATCATGAAAATAAATAAGCTACTGTCTAACATGTCATGTGAATATATCTCACAAACATAATGTAGCACAAATGAATTTGCTAGATATGTAAGAATATATATTACTTCATTTAAATAAATGTTTAAAAATAAGCAAAACATGGATTGTCTGAGCCCGCGGGTTCGAGACCCGCCTGGGCAGCGAGACCTCATCTCTACAATAAAATCAAAAAATCAGCCGGGCGTGGTAGCGCATGCCTGTAATTCCACCTACTCGGAAGGCTGAGGCGGAAGGATCGCTGGAGCCCAGCAGGCGAGGCTGCGGTGGCCGGGAGCGGCCACTGCACTCCAGTCTGGGCGACAGAGTGAGACTCCAACTCAAAAAAATAAATAAATAAATAAGCAAAACAGGCCAGGTGTGGTAGCTCAAACCTGTAATTCCAGCACTTTGGGAGGTAGAGGCAAGAGGATTGCCTGAGCTCAGGGGCTCGAGACCAGTCTGGGCAACTTGGCAAGACCTTGTCTCTACAATAAGTCCGAAAAAATTAGCCAGGTGTAGAGGCACATGCCTATAGTTCCAGCTACTTGGAAGGCTGTGGCAGAAGGATAGTCTGAGCCCAGCGGGTCGAGGCTGTGGTAACCGCGGGTGTACCACTGCTCTGCAGCCTAGGTGACAGAGTGAGACTGGGACTCAAAAAAAAAAAAAGCAAAATAAAATCATAGTATTCTAAGTCATAATAGAAGTATTTGGAGAGGAGAGAGAAGACAGTTATAAAAGCTACACTAGGGTCACCTTGGTGCTTGCAATAATCTATTTCTTGGCATGGGTGATGGTTACATAGATGTTTGCTTTTGTGATTATTCTTTTAGCTACACCCATTCACATTATGTTAAAACTTGTGCTTATTCAGATAAGTACATA
Organism: Carlito syrichta; assembly: GCF_000164805.1. Classification (NCBI taxonomy): domain Eukaryota; kingdom Metazoa; phylum Chordata; class Mammalia; order Primates; family Tarsiidae; genus Carlito; species Carlito syrichta. The sequence goes on along the minus strand of NW_007247819.1, from coordinate 446,590 downwards.
ATAATTGTGTTTCTTTTACTAGTACACGGAACAGTGACTAGAAAGATAAACATAAAAAATTGATCATTTCTGAATGCTGAGGTTATAAGGTTTTTTTCTTTTAACTTTATCTTCATAGTTTTTTCTTTTTAAAAACATAACAGTGGCCTGCATTCTTCTATACTAAGAAGCAATATGAATTTTTAAATTAAAGAGCAACAACTTCAAATTTGTAAATATTTGAGAGGATGTTAGAGCCATGAATTAATGTGGATAACAATAAAGGAAAAAAGGGCAGGTTTTGGCAAATATGAAATCCCACATGTAGTTTAGCTTTGTGGAGACTGAGGTAGCAAAATGGAGAAGTCAAAGACGAAAAGCCAGCCAAGGCTGAAGGTCTAGATTTAGGTCTTACACACTTGCTAAAGATGTAACACTTCACTCTAAGTGGGGAAAAATCTAAAGAAAAATGATGAGGAAATATGGATTGTAAATGTATGTGCTATTTACATCAAACATCAAAATTCTTTGAGTACAAGTAGATTGACTATTTAGAAAGAAGTCTTAACTTTTGGATCTCCCTGTTTTAATATTTTTATTAACTACTGAGATAAATACATAATACTTTATACATGGTGGTTTTAAAATAAATGTTTGATTAACCAAATAAGTGCAAATTTTCTGATGATTCAAATCTAGAAAGCAAAATCCATACCTCAGATGTTAGAATCAGAACTGAAAATATTTCAACAGAATGAAAGCTTATAACCAAATTCCAAGATAAAAACATTTGGAGTAAATTAAATGTCCCAAATACAGTTTACAAAAATTAGCCTCACAAGTCTAAGATGAGATAGACCTTTATGTGAAAGGGACTTAAAGGTTTGAAACGATGAGGAGCCCAATATAAATTAATGTGGTGAGCAGGGCTACAAAACTTAGGTCAATTTTAGGCTATGTCAATAAATGCAGTGTCCTGAATAAGAAAGTTAATAGTCCCATCAGACATTTCACTGGCCAGAACAAACTGGAAGGTTGTGCTTGGTTCTGGCTGCAGGTCCAGGGGAAAGCAGTCAAAATGGTGAGGTGTCTGGAAACCATGATTTAAGGATAGTTGATTCTTGGAAAAGAAGAAACCTAAACAAAGACAAGACAACTGTCTCTGAGTACTTAAAAGACTCTTATGTGTAGGAGGGATTAGATTTCCTATGAAACTTTATAGCCAAATAAAGAAGTGTCGAATGCTTCAGCGTAATGCAAAGAAATAGATTATAAGGTAGACACATTCAAAGTTAGAATGGGTTCGATGAGAACTCTGTCACTGAAACTTTTTTAATTGCTATATGGAAATTTAATGAATTGGTAGATTTATAAATTGGAAATTATAAATTGGAAATTTAATAAATTGGTAGATCTCAATGGCTTAAACAACAATAGTAGGGTCTCATGTACTTAGCACTAAAGTTAAGGAATAAAATGTTAGCAGTATTTGAAAAGCACCTATGGGATACAAATATCTTGACTTCCTATCATTTATACCTTTGTCTTATAGATTTACCATGTAGGTTTCTCTAAACAATATGTTGTTCAATATTAACCTTTATATGAGTTAATTATTCTGTATATATTATTCTGGCTTATGCTTTTTTTCCAGTGAGAAGTTTTGTGATTTATCCACATTGATGCATAGGAATGGCTCATTTATTTTCACTACTATAAGTACTCTATTTGTATGGCTATATGGGATTGGGGATCCAAAAAACCCAGAATTTATTTATAAAAAATTGTGTATTTATTCTTACATGTTTAAACTTCAGCCACCTTCACAGTACTCTCCCTTTGATGAAATATACCTATCAAGACACTTTTTCCACTGCTCTAAACAGTTTTTGAACTCGTCAGTTTTGATGCCTTTTAATGCTTCTGCCACTTTTTGTTTCAACCCCTTCCACTTAGCAAAACATTTCTGTTTGAGGACTTTTTTCATCTGGGGAAACAAAAGTTGCTCGGGCAAGATTGGGTGAATAGGGAGGGTGGGGTACAGGGGTCATGCTGTTTTTTGTTCAAAAACTGCTGAATACTCAGTACAGCATAGGCAGATGTGTTGTCACAGTGGAAGAACCAGTCACCTGTTTGTCACAACTCAGAATATTTCTTCCACAAATCATGATGCAACCTTCTCAAAGCTTCCAGATAAAAAGTTTGGTCGACTTTGATCCGGAGGAACAAATTCTGAGTGTACTACAAGGGGCCCACCCTCAAAATGATAATTCTGGTTTTCTTTGAGGGGGGGAGTCCCCTTCGTACCACAGCGTATCAATCCATTGATGTACATTTGAGTGGTTTCCAGTTACTCTTATGCACACCCCCACTAAAAACATACTTGTATATGTTTACTTGTACCCTGAAAAGTTTCTTGGGGTTATAGAGCAAGTAGCTAACCCCAAACAATTCCAGAGTGGTTGTTTCAATTTACCTTCCTGTTAGCTTGGAATGAGAGTTTCCATTGTTCAAGTTATTGCCATCCTTGGTATTTTCAGACTTTTAAAGTTGTTTATGTGGTATGTGTGAAATGTATCTCATTATGATTTTAATCTGTTAACCTTTTAACACAAATGAGGTTAGGTGGCTTTCAAATGTTTTAGAACCATTTGTGTTTCATTTTTTGTGTCAAATCCCTTTATAATTTTTGTTCCATTTTGTGAATGAGTTATTATCTTTTTTTATTGATACCTAGACACTAATCCTGAACTGATTAGTTATTTTGTCATGATTTTTTCCTGGAATACTTCTTGTCTTTTTCCATTCCTTATGAAATTTTAAAATGTTAATTTAACATCTTTAAATGCTGATGTAGTAGCATTTATCATTTTTTCCCTTTATGGTTTATCTTTATGTAACTTTTTAAAAAATTCCTTTCCTAACTTGAGTTAATAATGCATTATTCTTTATTGTCTCCTAAGGGTTTCTCTAGGTTTGCATTGATATTTGTCTTTATTTCATCTTGACTTGACATTTATGGTATAAGGTAGGTATTCAATTTATTTTGTTATTTTCATATAGTAATCATTGATATAAAGGTTCACCATTTAATATATTGTTTCCATATAGGTCTTAGTTTATATGGGTATTCTTTTTTCTATTTGTCAATGAATCTATCCTTACATAAGTTATACCTTGTTATATTGTGCTTCACAGATATTATACTTTTTACAGATTGAAGGTATATGGCAACCCTCCTTCCAGCAAGTCTATAGGCACCATTTTTCCAACAGCATATGCTCACTTAGAGTTTCCATGTCACGTTTTGGTAAGTCCTGCAACATTTCAAACTTTTTCTTTATTATTTTATTTGCTATGGTAATTTGTGGTCATTAATCTTTGATGTTACTATTGCAATTGTTTTATTTTGGGGTGCTATGTACTACACCTATATAGGATGGCAAGCTTAAATAATAAATGTGGTATGTGTGTTCTGAATACTCCATAGACAAGCCATCTCCCCCACTCCTCAGTTTGCTCCCTTTTCTCTGGTCTCCCTATTTCCTGAGAAACAACAGTATTGAAATAAAGCCAGTAACCCTACAATGGCCTCTAAGTATTGAAGTTAAAGGAAGAGTTGCTGTCTCTCACTTTAAATCAGAAGCTAGAAATGATTAAACTTAGAGAGAAAGGCATGTCAAAACCTAGGCCTCTTACATGAAACAGTTAGCTGAATTGTGAATGCAAAGGAAAAGTTATTGAAGGAAACTAAAAGTTTCACTTCACTGAATATACAAACAATAAGGAAGTGAAACAGCCTTATTGCTGATGTGGAAAATTTGAGTGGTCTACATAAAAGATCAAACCAGTCATGACATTCACTTAAGCCAAAGCCTAATCCAGAGCAAGTCCCTGACTCTCTTAAATTTTTTTTTTATAATCAATATTTTTTATTACGATATTGTGGGGTACAGTTAAGGGTTAGGTATACAAATATGCTTCATTCAGGCACCCTTGTTGATAAGAGGTGTCTCCCTGAACTCTCTTAAATTTGATGAAGGCTGGAAGAGGTGAGGAAGCTGCAGAAGAAAAGTTGGAGCTGGCAGAAATTGGTGCATGATGCTTAAGGAAAGAAGCCATCTCTATAACATAAAACTTCAAGTTGAGGTAGTACATGCTGATGGAGAAGCTAGAGCAAGTTATGTGGAATGCAATATAAGAAATATTTTGTAGAGAAATTCCTTCAAACCTGTAGATCAGCTTGAAGAAAACTGACAACTTTACACCACTGAGTCTTCCATGAGCATTATTTAGGTGGGGTTTTTTTATTGTTATTGTTCTTCAATAATCTTAAAATGTTTTATCATAGAAATTTCAAACACTTTTGTTAGATTTCTTCACATTCACATCTTTTGTCGTTACTGTTTTTAATAGGGCATGTATATCCAACACTGCTTATGTGTCATTTCATAACCTCTTGGTTCCACCCCTTATTTCAGCTCTGCTGCTGTGAAACCTTCTGAAAAAGGAAATATGTTTAGCTTTATTACATGCAACCTTGAAGCATGCTGCCTTTGTTCATATACTGTATTGGCCAGCACCTGCCCCGAGCCTCTCTGACACATAGTGAAGGACATACATAGAAACTCATCCACACCTTAATGCAACCTAGAAGTTCAAGGAAGTTAGCACTCGGAGGCCCATCCCTGAGCCCTGAGGAACAGGAGCATGGATAACTGCTTCTTCCTTTCCTACCACAGGAGAACATTTCTGAGAGGCATTTCCTAAGCTTTTTAGAAGGCCTTGTGTTCGGATCAATATTACAGATTTATCTTGGCTTTCTCTGCCTTCCTATTTATTCCCCCATTCCTCACAATTACTACTGAAATCACATTCTTAAATTGCCTAGCTGCACAAAAGCCTTTGTTTCAAGTTCTGCTTCTGATGAGACCCAAGCTAAAACAGTATTTTAAAATTGTATCTTCTAGTTGTTATTGATGTATAGAGATGCAATCGACTTGTGTTGATATCAACAGTTCTACTATTTGAGTTCCAGGGGATAAATGCTTTTTGTATATTATCCATTTTAATCCTTACAGACTTGTATGTGGTTGTATTATTATACATAGTAATAAAATTTAGTATATTGACTTTTGTATCAAGTAGTGTTGCTAAATCCATATTAATTGTAATAAAATTGCTATGGAGTCTTTAGAATTTTCTATGTAAATAATCGTTGACTTCATCCTAATATAAAAACAAATGTATTCAACATTTCACATTTAAATATGATGCTTACTGTAAGATTTTCATAGATCCCTTCATTAGAAAAAGGAAAGTACCATTTATTCCCAGTTTGTTAATAGTTTTCACTTTAAATGGATATTCAGTCCCACCAAATGCTTTTTAATCTATTTGTTAAATTGACATTTGATTTTCTCATTTAATCTGTTATTGTAATAATTTATTTACTTGATATTAGACTATCATTGAAATAAACCCACTGTGGTCATGATTATCTCTTTTATATATAAGTCAATTTCATTTGCTATTACTTTGTATCCATGGTCAATAATGAAATTTGCCTATTGTTTGGTATCAAAGTAATATTAGATTCATTAGATGAGCCAGAGAATGATCTTTTTTAGTATTCTTGAAAAAGTTGTGTAAGTTTAGAATTATCTTTTCATTGAAAATTTAGTATGACTTGCCCATAAAGTCATCTGAGCTTAATACTTCCTTTGTGGAAAGATTTTAAAACTATAATTCAACTTTTTTCATGGTTATTTATCAAACATTGTATTTCTTCTTGGGTCAGTTTCAGAAGTTGCATTTTTCTAATAATTTATTTACCTCACTTAGGTTTTAAAATATTTTGCCATAGGTTATCTATAACATCCTCTTAATTTGCAACTTTCTGTCCCCTTTTTTATTTCTAATATTGTTTATTTGCAATTTCCTCCAGTTTTCCTGATTAAGTTTGTCAGAGAGTCATCTAACTTATTATTATTTTCAAAGAATCAATCTCTGGTTTTGTTGATTTTTATTACCTTTCCTCATTTTCTATGTTATTAATTTCTGTTCTTAGTGTTTTCTTCCTTCTACTTTTTTTGTGCTATTTTGCTGTTTCAGCTTTTCAAGTTGAATGTTTAAGATGCTTGTCTCATTAAATTTGAGTCTTTCTTCTTTAAAGCTAATAATTTCCTCTAACATCACTTTAGCTGCATAACAGTTTTGACAGTAGAATTTTCATTATCATTATACCTTATGTATTTTCTAAATTATATTATGATTCATTCTTTGCCCCTTGAGTATATTTAAAACATATCTAAATTTTTGATCAAATTTTTCTTATTTTTAGGGAGTTAATTATCTTTAATTTAATGGCATTGTGATCTCAGATAATGTGGTATTTATGCTATCAATCCTTTGAAATTTTTTGTGGCTAATGTTATTGTACAACACATTGACGGTTTTCATAAATATTTTATAAGTGCTTGGAAAGGATGTTATCTAATTGTTGAATATAATGTTTCATATAGGTAAATTAAAACAGTTTTACTAATTGGGTTCTTCACATCTATATATTTAAATATAAAAGTATCTTAATTGGCTTGTGCTACCACTGACAGAGAGATATATTGCCAATGTTGATGATTTTTATGTACATTTCTCCTTGCAATTCTGTCGATTTTTTATCCAAGAATTTGAGGCAATGTAATTATGTACATAACAATTGAGAATGTTTTAATTTCTTGATGATTCCAGCCTTTCATCTCATTTTCAGGAATGTTCAAAATCACAAGTAATTCTTTTTTGCCTTCAAACCCACTTTGCCTAACATTAAATATTGCTACAATAGCCCTCTTTCAGTTAGTATTTGACTGGAAGTCCATGCAGTTTGCATAACAGGCCTAAGTTCACAGAAGATAATTCACAGAAGTAGAACAAGGACTCAGACTTTCTGATTTCTAGTCCTGTACTCTTGGTATGTAACCTGAGAGAAGGACCATGATGTGATATAGAAGACAGCCCGAAAGAAATAAATGATATGTACTAAGGGGCAGTGAGAGGAGAGTGGGCCTAGCTATGAAAGAACAGTGAAGGGCAATTAAACCCAGACAAAGAGTTTGAATTTTATGACCAGAGGGTCATGAAAAAGTAGGATGTTATGAAGCTTACAATGTCAGCAAAATTCAGGAGAGAGAGGAGAAAAAGAGGCTGTTTAAAAAGATCCTTGCCCTCCAAATCCAGTATAATGTAATGAGAGTTTGACTCAAAGCCATGGGAATGAAGAGGAAAAGGTAGATTCAAAAGCTATTTTATGTAGGAAATGATACACCAAAATGACTTAATGGATTTTGGAGATGAAGGAAGTGGTAGAGTCAAAGATACTACCTCATTTTAATCTGTAGTAGCCTGACAGTTTTATTATTTTTTTAGGTTAGAAACCACAGGGTTGGGAAACCGTAGATGGCCTAGGGAAGGAGAGAAAATAAAGAGCTTTCTCTTCATGCAATGAGACTGGTATTTCTAGTAGTCAAAAGGAAATATGGGACTAAGAACAGATTCACATACGTAGGGGTTTTTTGTTTGTTGTTTTGTTTCATGAAAAAGGGGATCGTTTGCACAGAAATCATAGTTGAACCTTTGTTTCAGGCTCTGTGTTTCTTAAACATATCGATGTTTCTTAAAACACCAAGCATTTTTTTTGCCCAAGTTTTAAAATTAAAGATTGTCATAATTTATTAGTGTCATATTTTTTGAATTGACATTAGGGATAATGGCCTCATGAATAAATTTCTGGTCAACCCAGAGGGCCTTCTTGGACAACCACCGTATGCTAGGTTTCTCTTGAGCACCCCTGTATTAAATAAGTAAGGTTAATTGCTGCAGACCTTTGAAATTCCATGTAGACCCCCCCTTAAAGTATTGACAAAGTTCGACCCTATTTAATTCACAACCATTAAGATCAAAGCATTGCGTGGTACATCTGCTTGTGTAATTATCGGTAATGCCAGAAAACAGCTTTGTGAATTTGGTCACGATGAACTCTGAGGGAATAAGCAGCTGGAAAGGCTCTAGGAACTCTCTCCCCAGAAGTTTAAAAAACTGTGCTCAACCCAGGGAATGTTTTCTTCAGTGAGTTTGGTTTTGTTTTTTGTTTTTCCAACTGGATATAATAAAAATGTCTGAGATTTTGATACATAATATGATCTTCTTGGAAGGGTCAATACTAATGTTTTAGGCCAGTTCAGCAGGCTTGAGTTCAGCTCTGGAAATGTGTAAGTTCCCACAGGATCCTTAAAAACCACCTAAAAGAGCCAGTGTTAGTCCATAGATTATTTATTTTGAGCCCTTCCACTGGTAGAACAGGACAACCCCAGGGGAATCATTTAGTTGTCTGAGCATCAGCTATAGACTACTTAGATGCTTTGGAATCACAAATTCAAATCCTCAGAAGGCCTACTCAGTCCTTGCTTCAGGGTACATTCATAGAGTTTAATGCTGTCTGAGAATTTTATATTCATATAGAACACACAGAACTTCAGTTTTAAAGATTTCATGTCAATTTTGTTATCAGTAGAGTTTTGTCTTTGTGTTTTCAGCCAACATTTCTAGGACTTGGCTGAAATTTTGGAGCCATTTAGAACTTGGCTACGTATAGTAATTTCAGATTAATAATAAAAAACATATTACTGTATTTAAAAATCTCAAAATATATATCAAGAGGAAATAAAGTGCTTCAGAAATGTCTCCTGATGATAGAATAAGAGATATCTATATTGGTCGAGTTTTTGCCTCCAAACTTCATACAGATTATGAGGCATTTCCAAAACTTTCTATATAATATAAAGTTATTTAAAGCTTTTAGGAAAAAGAGTGTTTTTTGTCTGTTTGTCCCTCCAAGAAACTTGTTACTTGTCTATGTTCATGCTGAAACATCACCTCTTGGCACTCCCACCCTTTTTCATTCAAGAATGAATGAGGCATGGATCAACTGTAATTCTCTAAAGTCTCTCTCTCTCTCTCTCTCTCTCTCTCTCTCTCTGTCTTTCTCTCTCTTACTTTTATGTGTAGTTCCCCATATTTAGGTTGTCCCTTTCGACACTCTTAAAAAAAGTTCTAAAGATTCTTTAGCACTTAGCTGAAATGTCACTTCTTGAAGAAAGTTCTAGAAAGCCTAAATATCTTGCCCCCACTTTAATCTTCTCCTTTGACCAGATCAGGATCCTTCTCCTGTCTTCCACGGTCACTTTAACCTTTCTCTCTTAGCATGTCTATATTTTCTCCCCTTCAGGAGAGGTCCTCAAATACACATCGCCTTATCTGCATTCCAGCACCTAGTTTAAGTTTAACAAACATCTGTTTAGCTCATAATGGAGCTCTGACAAACTGCTTTCTCACTCACTTGGCAGAGGTGCAAAACAAATGTGGTCTTTTCTTTTCAAGTTTTTGATAAATTGCATTCATTCCTTAATCCATTCAACATATGTATAGAGAATCTGCTATGAGTTCAGCACTGTAGGCCCAAAGATACAGTGATAAACATGCCAATCTTGTTCAGTCAGTCTCCTCTTCACTTAGAGCTTACATCATGATAGGAGAGACATGCACTCAAGCAAACAAACAAAAAATACATTTACAATAAGATGTCCCATAGTTTTATTATCATATTACAGTATAATAAGTGCTATGAAGAAAAATCAGGCAGAGCCAGGGATAGAAAGTAAATGTGTAGAGTGGGGTGGGGTGGG
>NW_007247819.1:379641-436851 GCF_000164805.1 Carlito syrichta | reverse complement strand
GACAGGCCTCTTCTGGCCAGAATGATGTGAGCAAGCGAGCAAGAGCCAGCCATGGAGCGAAGAACGGGGAGGGGAATGGCAAGTGCACAGATTCTGCTGTGTCAGCATATTTGATGTGTGTGGCAAACAGTGAAGAGCCAGTGTGGCTAGAGTAGAAGGAGTGAAGACAGAGAGGTAGGAGATGGATCTAAAGGTGGGCAGAGTTCTGGCCATCTAGAGGCTTGCAGGCTCTTAGGGACTTTGCGTGGAAGGCACAGAGTACAAGTGTGAAGAGGACTCATTTGAGGGCTTTGATCAGGGACAGAATGTGATCTGAGGTATGTTTAGTGTGAGCACTCTGGCTGCTAGGAATATAGGAGGACATGGGAAATTGTTAGGGTGCTCTTACAGTAACCCAGGCAAGAGATGGTGGTGGCTTTACCTAAGGGGATAACAATGGTAGTGGCGGGAAGTAGTCAGCTTTCAGATAAATTTTAAAAGCAGAACCTATAGGATTTGGCATTTGCTTCAGTGAAGTTGTATTTTAAGTTTATTACAAAGTAAATGGGGAATCAGGTTAATCTCATGACTAGTCACAGCACAAACAACACACACATATATACACGAACATATATTTAAAATAGATACATATAGCTAATGATACAACATGCATTGAGCCCTTGGTTTAATCTGATCTGGGGCAACAGGCACAGTTACAGATGTTATTGCAATCTGTGACTATTGCTATCTGTGCTATTACAATCAGGGACAGAACATGGTCTGAGGTGTGTGAGGCTTCACCTCACAATGGCTCCGTATGGTTGCCTCGACCCAAGAAGTAACAAGAAACTTGTTTGTCTACAACTACAGTTTGTCAGCATTCACTTCACAGACCCATTGCCTTATTTGAGCCAAAATGTTAGTGGGTCCACGAGGACTTACTTCCACTCCTTTGCTATCCCCAAAACCTGGTTTGATGTCCACCCAGAAATGCTGACCTGCTCCAACGTCCACTCCAGAGATGAAAAGAGAAGAGGTCTAGAGTTTGAATCTTGACTTTGCCACCTACTGGCTGAGTAATGCCACTCACCTCTCTGAATCTTAATTTTCTCGTGTGTGAAATGCAGGCGTTTAAAAAGCTTGAAGAGATGCAACAGATCTTTCCCATTCTGCCTCTTGTGCTTCAGGTCTTGTCCAGACCTGAAAACCACAAATAAAGATATCCATGGCACACGCAACACTCGCAGCCATGTCTAAGGTCAGAATCTGTCTCTGTTTCAAAGGCCTCTCATTTGGACCAATTCCCATCTTCAGTGGCATCACTGAGACCACTTGCTGTCCCTGCAACAGAGTCCGAAGACAGCTTCCAGTCTTGTGTTTCTATTAAAATATTTGGCACTCTTGAGGATAATAATACTGTCAGCATGGCAATCCACAAATGCAGATGATAATGATGTCTCAGAAAAGAGGCATCAAACCAAGACATTTTTCAAGATTTGGCAAGTCAGTCTCTTTACAAGGCCCTTTTGGTCACAGAAGGACTAAGGCCACTTGAGTTTCATTTGTTTTTAAATAGTGTCTTAGAATAGGCTAAAATTGCTCCAATGGGAGGGGAGGAAAGAGAGGGCAGACAAGAGCAAAGGATTGAGAGCTGAGCAATGTGTCAACACAAACAATGGAAATCATCAGCAGACACCGAGGGCAAATTACTTTCATATATAGAAATGATACCACAGTAAAAGAGACTGATACATGCTTACACGGCTGTGGTTATTAGGACAACATAATAGCGTTTGTTCAAAGCAAATAATAGAGTAGCAGCAGGCTCAATATGACAGGCTTTCAGATCTTACCAACAATAGAGAAGGGACAAGTGGCCAATAAGGCAATAAAATAATCAAGGAAAAAAGATTGAACCCTGGGTTGACATGATGAAGTGAGAATGATGTGAGGAGGATTTTAAGGAGATCACTTTTCTAGTCTATAAGTTTAATTCTAAACATTCAAAAAGTGAACACACAATTTTCAGAAAACTTTGCGCCCTATGCATAATTAGGCTGATAACTCTGAGTTACTTGATTTGTTTCTAATAGAAATTTGGAATTTGGACTATGCAATGATTGCTATTAGAAAGGCGACAGAACCCGGAAAAAGTTGGTAATTTGTCCTCTAGAAGAAGATGTCTATGTGTTCCAGTCATAGAAACTGTAACCTAAAATATTCTGCCCAAGTCGTGCTTTAGCATGTGTAATTTAGGTAAAATGTATTATTGAAAATAGTGGTAAAGAATGAACTAAAATAAGTTTGCATTTCTTCTGTTGAGATAATTTTTAATACAGTGCCTCAATCAAAACTTGTTTCTCTCTTCTCAAGAAATCATGTTTTTCCCATTTGACAAATTTTACCTGAGCAATAGCACTGGTTTTGATAAATATACACTTTTATTTCATAAGAAAGAAGATCATTACCTTTGTTTACTTCTTGCCTTAACCTGAAATGTAGCTCTGGGATGCTACTTGTTGAAGGTGCCAATGGGAGAAACAACTTCAACCATTATGTACAATTAAATACAGGTTGAATATCTCTTATCCCAAATGCTTAGGATCAGAAGTGTTTTGAACTTCAATTTTTTTTTTATTTTGGAATATTTGCACATACATAATGAGAAATATTGGGACCCAAATCTACACACAAAATTCATTTATGTTTTATACACACCATATACATACAGCCTGAAGTTGTAGCAAAAGGCAGAATGTGTGAGCATTATTAAAAACTTATTGGCATTCTCAGTCAACCAACTCTAATTCAAAGAATGTTATAACCCATTGACCATAATCCTCTGATTATCGTTTCTTTTCTGCTAACTGTATTTTAGGCCCTATGACCTATGACACACTTAAGAATGTCTTCTTTCTACTGAATTAGAGAGTTCACCGGTAATAGAGGAGTTAATCGAGAGTTTGCAAAGCTTAAAGTCTTCACAATCTCATTTGTTTCTTTCTGTTCAACAAAAAGCGGCCTTGAGAAAGTTTGACTGACATTTATGATAATTACATTTGCAAATTAAAATAATTTAGGTTTTCGAAAGGTTTAAAATTTATACACCATATTGGGCCTCACATGATTATGACTTTCTTCATATCATTTTCGTCTGGTGTTGAAATCCATTTGATGTGAATGTAATAGTCATTTTAATGGATATTGTTAATTCCTTGTTTTCAGCATAATAGATAAAGGGGATTTTAATTAAATTCATTGTGTGAGCACTTATCGGGGGTAAAAAGGTTCACAGAATTATTATTTTTCTGGCAAGACATACAAAGAACATTGTAAAAGACAGAGAACAGAGCGATATCAGAGTGTGGCTGGCATTAAAAGTCACACTAGCTCCGACTCCCCTGTAGATGATGTGCCAGGCTTCAAATCAACACTAAAAAGTGATACCTTGAAACAACAGTTTCCATTAGGAACTAGCATGATGTAACAATGTTGCTTTCTCTCTTCATCAAACCTGATGGGAGTCTTTAAAGTCAGAGCTCAAGTTTCCTCAAAAGTCTTTATGGAGGATCAAATCTTAGGTCCCATGAAATTCAGCAAGAAATGGCAAGAGCTTTTATTCCAGTAACCCCTTTTATTCTAGTACTTCTTGAACCAGCTCAGAAGACCCAAAGGCCGGCCTCTCCTTCAGAGTTTGGGGGCACTCCTGGTTATAGTCTTTGGATGGCTAAAGGGCTCCTGAAGTCCCTGTAGTAACTGGTTCAGTTACAGAAGAGCAATGACTTCATTCTGGGAATGCCTCAGCAACAACTGCTGAGATGCTGAATTTATTTTGGTGGAAGAGAAAGGTCTGAATTATTTATTCTATAGAATTTTTACAACATATTGACTGATCCTCTCTCTTTGGGCCATTAAGCCCAGAAACTCTGCCCTTAGTTTGCTATTCACAAATCTTTGTCATAAATTCCTCCGTGTTGTTAGACTACATTCAAACAGCATAATTGTTACATGTGAAAATATACTGAAAGCTTCCACTGAGGGGAAAAAAAACCAGTTCAAAAACTTCCAACCAGTTTAATAGCAAACAAACTCTACTGTAAATGAACTTACTACACTCCTATCCAATCTTTAAAACTTTTAATTAAAGTGCTAAAATTAAATTATCCAATAGATACTTATACACATACATGGGGGGGGGGTGCCAAAATATGTATACACATTTTAAGAGATGTTATCTATGTATTACTTTTTAAAGTTGAATTAAATTACTGTAGCAGTGTGTAGTCTGATGTGTGGTCAATCGTGCTTCGGCCGTTTTCTTTGACTGTCCCGCCTGTTGCTTGGTGATGCTAGTATTCATTTGATTAACGCCATCTTTTGAGTGAATGTCATACTTAAAATGTGTATACATTTTTTTGGCATCCTTATATGTTAATTCCTGGCTGAAGGAATGACATGTGATTTTATTTTCTTTTTCATACATATTATATTGATAAATTATAATGATAATAAGTATATATTGCTTTAAAAATGTGCAAAAGGCCTTGAAAAAAATTGAAAAATTTATCTAAAGTTTTCTGTCTCTTTACCATCTCCCACAGGCTGTGTGCATGCATGCGTGTGTGTATGTGTATCATTTTTCCCAGATCAAGCCTATTTTCTCCCAAAAAGTAGTTGTTGTGGAAAGGAACATGAAAATGTTCACATTTCTTCATCTTGCCAAGTCAAGTAGTGGGAGTTGTTTTAATCTGCATCTTTTCAGGAGAAAAAGGGATACCATTCACCTCTCTCGCACCCTTCCATTCTGAACTCTTCCTTTCACAATTAAAATTTTTCAAGGGTACTTCTTACTTCAACCACCTCAATACATGTTTCTCCATCTTATCCATGTGGCTTCTATATCCCATCACTAATTTTTAAAACTCTTCTTCCAAAGGCAGCATTTCTTCCTAATTACCCAATTAAAATATCTTTTCTCACTCCTCCACCTCTTTGATCCTCTGCTATTTTTGACACGTGTGGCTTTTTCCTCCTTTAGAAATCAAAGGCAAACTGATGTTACTACTCTGCACTCTTGTGTTTCTCTAATTCCAATGGCTATTCTTATCTTCTCTGATTCCAGTGGCTATTCTTGCTTTGTTTTTTTTTATCAAATGTTCTTATTCTTTTCCTGGCTCTGCTTTCTCCTCTCATTCCCCAAAAGAAAGCCATTTCCAAGTCTGTTTCCAAACTTCATGTCACTTGATTTCAGCAAACATTAAGAATCTGCTGCATATTTGGCATTATTCTAGGCACTGGTTGTACAGAGATGAATATGTGGTGGAGAAGTGTGAAAAGTAATAAAAGAAAATGTTAAATATTTTATATGGGGTAAAATAGGGCAATAAAGTGTCATAGATGCCAAGCTTAAAAGTATGAACTGAAAACAGAGCAATATACGAAAGAGGAAGCAGCAGATTCTACTTGAAGAGGGGTCTGGAAGGGGCCTTATCTGGGAAGAGATGAGTATGATGAGTCATAATAAAGAGTTGAAACTTTTCAGACTTCATTCCATGAAGGGACACAGAGAGGCTGAGGAATTTAAAGTGAGGAAATAAAGCAAATCTGCATTTTTAAGAAGTTATTGAAGGTCGTGAAAGAAATGAACAAAAAGAATGTCAACGAGAGAAGAGGATACAATGGAACATGATTGTTGTTGGGTCAGTGAGATTTGGTCTGAAATAGGCAGCATTAATGGAAATAGGAAAGAGGAGGTGAATAAAAGAGGCAGAGAAGAGCGAGGGTTAAAGAATAAAATTTATAGGATTTACTACTGATTCCATGGGGGAGGAGATGAGAAAGAGGACATGGAATTCAAGATGACTCCCAGGATTCTGACTTGGGTTTTCTAATGGGTAATGCTGATGATGACACATCTAACAGAAAATCAACATTAAAAAGAGGCAAATGTTGGTGGGGGACACAATGCACTCAATTTTAGACTTAAAGTCAAGTTGAGATTGAGATACCTTAGAAAAGCCTAGAAAGTATTGACTTAGGTGGATCTGGAACTCTGAATGACAAACAGAAATGACACTCATCAGTATAAAAGAGATAGTCTAATTATCTGATTGTATAAAGGAAAACAGATAAGGTTCTCCAGGAGAATGAACAGAATAAGGGGCAATGAGCACTAAGTCAGAGTCCAGGAAGTATCAGCACTTAAGTCAGCAAAGGAAAATAAATAATTACCAATTCTTTAGGCTCAACAGCAATAGTAGTCATACTTTGTTTTCCTTCTTGCTACAACTGAAGAAGTGTCCCACTAGAATTTTCTGCCTTCTGAAGCAAGCTGACAAATGACTTCAAAATCTGTTTCACTCACTTAGCCTCTCTGGTGAGCTCCTTAACAAGACCCTCCAAATCTGATTCAAGTCTATTTTCTCCAGATTTTTTACTACCATAACTCTCTTACAAGGCCCCTGAGTTTTAGCCAATCGAAATAACACCTTTTCATTCCATTCTGCATTCACTGTTCTGCATCTCTGCCTCTATTCATGCTGTGTTCTCTTCCTGGAATTCCCACGTCCCCCAAATCCAGCATCTTCACTAGCCACCATTCATCATCATTATCCCTGGCTTGTGTATGAGAAACAAAAACAGCCCTAACTGGAGTCACTAACATCAAAGGGAAAAGGAGGGAGGAGATTACTATTTATTCAGGGTCTACTAATGTTCTAGAACTATGCTTGGCAGTAGGTGTGTGAATGTCTGTGAATAAATCTCATTCAACTTACAGCAACTCTAGAAGCTCCCCTTTACAGAGAAAGATACTGAAGTGCATTCATTTACGTATTAAATGTTTATCAAACGTCTATTATTTGCTAGCCACTCTGTTAGGTGCTAAACAATGGTGAACACAAACAGAATCCCTAGTTTGTTCCTACAAGGAGCTAACAACCATGGGAGAGACAAATATTAAAAATATAATTATGTAAATAAATGTATAATGGCAAGTTGAAGTAAGGGCCATGATGTAAAAGGACAGGATGCTAATTCAGGGAAGAAGGCCTCTATTCTTAGGCAGGGATATTTATGATGCGACCTTAAGAATAAGTAGTCAGGTAAATGGAGGGAAAAAAATGTGTCTGGCAAAGGAAGGAGCCTGTATAAGGTGTAAAAGAATCTACGAAAGGCCAGTTGTGCTGAAGAAGAGTGAACAAATGGACAAGGGCTGCTCTTTGGAGCTAAAAAATGAGACAGAGACAAGGTTTTGCATGTCTTTGTAGGTCACTTCAAGAGCTTAGATTTTACTCTTCAAGCAATTAGAAGAGATTGAAGGTTTTAAACAGCAGAGTTATGTAAGACTGACAGGGAGAGAGAGAGAAGCCAATGAAAGAGAAAAGCTAACAAAATAAAATCACCCAGTTCATAAATGGTAAAACAAAAGGTTAAACAGTGGGTTTGATGCCTGACATTTGCAGGAAGTTTGTAGTCTCAATCCAGATCTATTAGCATAATCTAAAGGACATGGCCACCCCTGGCAGTCCTGGGTGGTCTCAACTCAGATTCTACGGTTCTTTGTTCAATTTCAAAGACTTAGTTGACAATCTCCTGAAGAATAGAAACTTTTTTTTTTTTTTGCCATATGGAATCCTGAAAGATTTGGCTGTCTTTCAAGTATGAGATGCCTTTAGCAAAATTATGCTTGTCTGCCTTTCAACTCATTATCATCCCCTGGAATAATTGTGGTTCAACAAGATGTTTGGGGTGGAGATGCTGTTAAAATCAGGCCCCTTGGTATTGTAGCTTCCTAGAAATGCACCTTAGCACACAAAGACAGTATAAAGTGGTAAACCTAATTGTCTGGATTCCAAATCTAGCTCCACCACTTATTTGCTATGTAACTCTGGGCTAAACACTCCAAGCCTATTTCCTCATCTGTAAAGTGGAGATAATGAGAAGATAATTTCATCCTCACAGAGTTGTGTGAGGATGAAATGAGCTATGACATATAAAGCACTTGCAACAGTACCTAGTACAGAATAAATGTTTCATGAGTGATAGCTCTTACTATTAATAGTTACAAAGGCATCTGTAATTTGGGATGTTTCTTACAAAAAATTGCATTTATCCATCCATCTGTAACCATTGTTTATAAATAGACTGGCCTTTTTAGGTGAAGAGATCGAAGCAAAGAGACATGTTTTCACATCCCTATTGAAATACGTAATGTTCATACTTGCCAAATATTTCATGGCCATTTCTATGTGTCTGTTCTAAATAAGGTAGAAAAGCCCAGGAAAGCAGGCTCTGTTTCTATCCAGAATCTGGAAGTCTGGTAAAACGTACACTCCCAGAGCACCACCACAGTGGCGGGCAGGATCTGAAAGCACCGTGCAGACTTCCAGAACTCTTTCTAGGGTTTATCAAATCAACAACCACCAATAAGCAACAGAATAAACTCTAGAGACAAAGTCAGATGGAATAGTTCACTAGGTGACCACTTCTCAGAAAATGAGAGTCTAGATAAGTAATGTGATTATTATTACAGTTGGTCCCATGCCTGAACCCTGCAACAGAGCATGTGAGCCAATAGTGCAAGGGTATCCCTAGTTTTACTACCACACTGCAGTGCAAAACTCCATATCAGTGGCTATCTATATAGAATGAGCTCCTCTGGTTTAGCGCTGCATGTTTTGCCAGATGTTGAGATCCAGCCCAGGTGACCTGGGAAGAGGAAGAAAAGGAGATTTTGAGGATGTTTACAAAACTAGGAGAAGGACGTATAAAAAAGGAGGAAAATGGATAAAATCAGGCTCATCTTAATGGAGGGACATGTGGCAAGAAAAGAAGGGCAAAATACAAGGAGGAGCTAAACTGAAACACACAATGCTTACATATGAGAAAGGACCCCTAAAACAACCCTGGAATTATTTTCTGGAGGGCAGGTCCTTTGCAGTACAGACTTCCCCCACTATGTAAGTGTTCTGAGAACCCATCGGCATCAGTGGACCAGCTAGCATTGTTGTGAAAGACTGCATTCAGCTTCAGTGAATTTTTTGGAGATTCTTTCAACATGTTTGAAACATTTTCAACATTTCACGATGGATAATTTACAAGCATACCTGCCCACACTGTGCTGTGTGTTCAGCAGTTTTTGACCAAAAACAGCCTGACTCTATGCCCCAGCCTCTCTATTCACCGGATAGCACCCTGAAGGACTTTTTTTTGTTTCCCTGGATGAAGAAACTTCTCAAAGAGAAACGTTTTGCCAATGTGGAAGAGTTGAAACAAAAAAATGGCGGAAGCACTAAAAGACATCAAAACTGACAAGTTCAGAAACTGTTTTGAGCATTGGAAAAAGCGTCTCGATAGAGTAGTTTGAAGGTGACTGAAGTTTAAGCAGGTAAGAATAAATACACTTCTATAAATAAATTCCAGGGTTTTTTGGTCCCTCCTATTACAGTTGAAAAATGTTTAAAAGAGCAACAGGAAGGGAAGGATGCTAGAAAACAACAGAAAAGCAATTCCCTCTCCCACCTGCACTCCATTGTCTATGCGAGGCAAAGGGGAAATACAAAGTCAAGGTATGACACTCCGCTGGCTTCTTTGGAAATCCAACCTACAACTTCCCATTTGGAATGCTGACATGGAAGATCGAGTTGAAGTTATTAATATCTTACAATATATATATGTAAAACTTATTACCAGGGTTGCCAAAAAAATGTATACACATGTTAAACGATGTCAAGAGATGTTTGGCGTAATCAGAAGTGTCTGGACACTGATAGTAAATACTTTGAGTGCCTCTTGTAATTGCACAAGTAAAATGTGACTTGTAGTCATCTTTTGTTATTAGTATATATTGAGTATTACAATTTTAATAGTTTTTTCTTTCTTAAAATGTATACTTTTTTGGCACCCTCTGTATAACTCATATACATATTTTTAAAATTCTAGTTGGTGGTATATAAATAGTCTAGGTGGTAGGTATGCATTTTTAGATATTTAAAATATTTCCTAATATTATAAGACACTCCCCAATTCCAGTAATAACACATGGGGGGGAAAAGTCTGATATATAATCAAAAAGTCCAGTGTTTGTGGATTGCTTTATATAGCATAACAATGAGCAGAGAGATAGCTAAAATTTTAATTTGTGTTCTTAAACATTTTTTATAAATTATAGTTTAGGTTTTCTTATAGATGCATATTCTTGGTCCATTTCTCCCTGTTGTTTTTATGTGAGGCAACTTTCCTCAAATATTTCAAAGAATTTTCAAAGGGATAAATGAGTTTCCTTCACGGTTTCTTTGAAAATCTGATACAAGTTATGGACAAAACAATTGAGCTAAAAAACATCCTAAGAGTATGCATATTGCAATGTCTAGTCCAAACTAGAAACAGGTTGGAAAAAATGAGCTGAAAAATGCCCAAGAATTCAATTCGTTTGGTGATCCATTTGTTGATTTTAAGTTGGAAAGCATTTTTTAAAAATTCACCAATCAAATTCCTAATGTTTTTATTACTTATTTAGACCACAAAGAAACATATGTTTATTGTATAAGCTTTGGAAAGAAATGGAGGAAAAATTAAAATTTTTCATAATATTTCTACCTCAATAATCATAGTTAACCTTTTGACATGTGCTCATTATATTTTTCATAAACTTAAATTATGCACATTATTTTGTAAACTAAACTTTAATTTAATAGTCTTAAATATTTGTCAAAATTATTACTCTTTTAAAAGGGGCAGAATATCATCATATATTCTGCTACATAGAAAATCATCATAGCTATCCCCTAAGTTATTTAATCAATAACTCATTGGTCATTTAAATTGCTTGCAATTATAGCAATGCTGCAATAAGCATCTCTGACATAACTTTGGGGATGTATCAGATTATTTCTTTAGACTAAGTACATAGAAGGAGAATTATTAGATTGAAGGGTACAAACTTTCTTAAGACATGTAATATATATTGTTAACTTGTATCCATTAAGGTTGTGCCAATTTGCCTTCCCACTAACAGTGTACAATAAGCCTACAATGACTAAATAAAATGTAAACCCTTAAGTGAATATTACATAACAATTTCTTTTTCCAGTTACAACCAAACAATAAGAGACCAAGAAAAATAAAGTTGTAATAACTGAATGAAGAAAGCATAGTTTTTCTTAAAGTAGTGAACATATTAAATCAATATATTTATGAATAGATTCAATAGGTTTATTCTTTTAAAAAACATTTTTGTAGACACTGGGTTTTTTTTCTAGACACTGGCTGGAATTACAGGAGTGAGCCACCACACCTGACTGCAGTAGTTTCACTCTCATGTTCTCTAAATCTTGTGTGTTTTTTTTTTCCTTATCTAGCCCTTTAGAAAAGTGGTAGAGAATAACTAGGACAGTCTGTGGAGTGAGAGAGAAATGGGTTCAAGTTCCAGTTCTCTAATTTGAAAATGATGAGTGAATGACTTGAACTCTGTGAAGCTAAGCTCACTCATGTTAAAACGAGAAAAAACATGAGTCTCCTGATTTGGGGAAAGCCTACGTGACATGGCGAATGGAACTGGCATTGCACAGTGCTGAAGTTTTGGTAAGCCATCACTCCTAGCGAATCTTCCATCTATTTTAAACATGTCCCATCCATGGTGTTTTAAAATATATAACGGGAATATGTTGATGACTTGTTGAAATGAATTCAAAAACTATTGTGTCTATTCTTCTTTTGTTAGTTTATTTTCTTTCAGCAGGAAATATTAAAATGGGCCATAAATATTTAGGGAAAAGCTTTGTGTGGTCAATGTTTTAAAATTTCAAATTACCAGTTCAAACTGGGAAAAGGCATGGTCTGTCCAGCAAATGCCAACTGTGTCTGCAAACCTTAGTTCCTCTTTCTCCACTATATCGCCAAGGTTACCAAGGCCTTCTCCTCAAAGGAACCGCCCACTAAAACTGTAATTTTTAGTTTCTTTGTCCTCACTGTTTTCATATCTTTTTTCACATCTTCTCTGATGATTAATCTTTCCCCTAAAGCCCATGCATCCTGATTTCTTGCCTTCTGCTCCATTTAGTGATTTAAATTCCATCAGGCAGTAGGGGTAGGGGGCCAAAAAAGCTTATAATGAGATACACTGAAGAATAAAGTGGCAGAGACTTTTCTAATACACTGATGAATAGCTAACATAATTGACTCAAACATATGAACAAAAGAAAGTCGTAAGAACTAAAAATGTGTGGGCATTGAAATATGTCATAAACAGAGGGGATTAACCTAATGAGTCATAGTACCAGACTGTCTGAATATTAGAATATGATGGAGAGAGAAAAATAGTTTAATTTTCACCTTTTGCTCCAGAAAAATAAAAAAATTAAACTTGAATATTTTTAAAATCCACATACAAGGTATGAGTGTTGACTTATGTCATTTTCTCAGTATTTAATGTTTGCTGAAAAATTACTCTTGAAAATCAGCACCCTATTCAAGAAAGCTACAAACCAGTCAAATGGTTCAACTTGGCCTCTCAATGGTACAAACATTTCATTTTTGTGCATTCTCAAAGATACTGAGCTCTTTGTCTTTTAGGTTTATATAAAGTTAAAAGATTGTTTTAAAGGAAAGTATTAGGTTGTCAATGCTGAAGAAACTTGCCATGGTACTCAATAAAGAAAAGACAACAACAGGATAAGAGATCTATTCTGTATAATTATTGGAAAACAGGACAAGTAACACACCACTTTCCTAATGAAGTCCATTTTATAATATAAATCAGACGATGTATTTGCCAGATCTCAAAACTCATTTTGATGGTAAAAGGAGAGGTCACACCATCTCCCCAGACCCAACATTGTGACTCTATGTGACCAACACCCACAGATGATCTACAATGAATTCTGTTGGACTTTCACTCAAATAGTTTACTGTTTTTAGTGTTTTTATTCAATTATCAACTATAATTTAGTACCAGAAGTTATTCAAAGATGATTGATATAAATTATTAAAGTCAGGATAGTATTCATTAAGATGCTCACCCATCCAAAACTTTTAAACTTGAGTAGAAAACACAAATCTTACACCTGTGCATGGCAGATACACCTGGTGGCCAATCAGCCATTATCTTCATTTTGGCTAAGAGAATCCTGATTTTATTATTGTTTAGGAGAAGGAATACTTTGAGAGTGTGAGAACATCCCTAAACTCATTATTGTTCTTAATTAATAATGGTAATTCCAGTTCCTTTAGTCAGTGATCATTTGGGAGTGGACATCCAAGCTAGTTCTACCCAATGAGATATAAGACTTAAAATCTGAAAGGGGGCTTCTGAAAAATGTCTCCTGGCCTCATTAAAAGAGATATAAAAAGAGAAACCCCCATCCTGCATTTGGATGGTATTGAGTGAGAACAGGATACCTGGAGCTACACAGCCAACTTGTGATCGCAAGAGGAGACCTGAGGATGAAAGTCATTAAGCCAAGTACGACAGAATGGAAAGGCAAGATTCTAAGCCAGTGAAGACACCCTCATAATATTGAATGAATCTTGAAATTCCTCACCTTCAGATTTCTTGTTTCGTTATACAATGCATTTTGTTTTATTTTGTCTAAGCTACTTTCAATTAAATATTGTTACTTGCAATTGAAGTCATAAATATTACAACTGGTTAGATATAAGATTCACTTCCAGGAAGGGACAGAGACTCCAGACCTGCTTAGGCTTTAACTTAATCTCCGCTGTGTCACCATGCCTTTGTTTATTATTTTCATCTGGAACACCCTTCCTCTCTTTCTCTCTAGAATCACTACTGGCCCAATATCTCTTCTTCTGTAATGCTGTTTTATACTCCCCTGGTATAATGAGTTGCTCCATTATAAGTGTTTCTGTATAATTTAGCCACCATCATTATTATTCTCTTACCATATAATTACCAAATATTGTACATGTACTCTGTGCAGACATTGTGTAAAATGCTTTACATACTATATGTGCATGTGGTAGATTGTAGTATTTATTCATAAATATTTGTTTTCATTTCACCTGTGCCAAGCTCCTAGAAAATAAAAAATTTTTCCTTGTCCATTGATTTTTGGGCTTGGCCATGTGCCTTGATTTGGTCAATGAAATTTGAGTAGACCAGATGTCCTCTCTGTTTGACAGAGCTTTACATGTTATCACACAGCTTGATACTCTGTCTCTTAGTCCTCTCTTCACCATGAGAATAGGATGTCCCAACCTATTCTTTTAACATGACTCCCAGAATGAGAAGACACACAGAGCCTAGCAGAGCCCAATTGAATTGGACAAAACTCCAGATAATCTACAGCCTTCCTGTAACAAGAGCAAGAAACACAAATTGGCTTTAGTAAGCTACTGAGATATTGGGTATAAGCTAACACAGTGCCATCTAACATAAACTTTATAATTGTATGAAGTCTTATTATTATTATCCCATTTAACAGTGGAAGAAACCAACTTAGATTCCTCCCTGCAATATAGTAAATATCTGTTGCTTTTCCACTAGATTTAAGTCCTTGAGGATAAGGACTACATAGTTTTCATCTTTCTTCAATGCCTAGCACAGTATCTGCTTGGTGAATTATGTAGTTTAAAAGAGGAGATGTAATTCTAGGGTACATCCCAATTATTAACATGTCTTCATGTCAGGTATTTTATATACCCTGATACCAATAGTTTGGATACCAATAGTTTGAATGATTTACCATTTCCTCCCCGATGACCTTTAATTTTAAATATAAAATTAATTCCTTATACTTAAAAAATCCAAATAATCTGTAGTGTAACCCTATGTCATAACTTCATCAGAGTACATTCTATGAAAAAAAAATTCTCAAAAACTCATCTGGATAAAAGCTTATTTGTAATAAAACGTGTTTTTAGAAAATTGTTGGTCCACTTACTACACAAGTTTGTGAGTGGATAAATGGAACAATTGAACAAAAGAAGATGCTTTGTGCTTTGTTTTCTAAAAAAAAGTAGCAATAGCGTTAATTCAGTAACACCTAGTTTGAAAAGATGTCTGATATTTTGGAAGCTGGATTCACAAAGATTAGGATTAATTGGATATAGATGGAGAAGGAGAAATTAAGAATGCATACAGCATATATTAGTCAGAGTTTTTCAGAGAAACAGAATAGAAGAGGAAGGGAGGGAGGCAGGAGAGAGAAAGAAAAAGAGAGACAGAGACAGACAGTAACAGAGACAATAAAGGAATTGCTTACATCTGCAGTTTGCAAGCTGAAGACCCAGGAGAATTGTGTAGTTTTGGTCCAAGTCCAAAGACCTGAGAACTCAGAGAGCCATTGATATAAGTTTCAGCCTGAAAGCCAGCAGGCTTAAGACTCAAAAAGAGCTGGTTTCACTCTAAGTCCAAAGGTCAGGAAATACCAATGTTCCAGATGAGGCAGGCAGGCAGGAGGAGTTCCCTTTTACTCAGCCTTTTTGTTTATTAACATGGCCTTCAATTGGTTAAATAAGACTCACTCATGTTTGGGAGAGCAATCTACTTTATTTAATATTGATTCAAACATTAATCTTAATCAAATACACTCTATAGGCACACCCAGAATAATATTTGACCAATGTCTGGGCCCCTATGGCCCAGTCAAGCTGACACATAAAATTAACCATCACAGAGGGTTCCTTCATTTAACAAATTCACATTCAATGTATTGAATGCCTACTCTATGCTTGGAATAAGTCTTTCAACATCCCTATAGCAACTATATTTTCATCTTTCATCAAATACTTTTAAAACTAAAGTAATGTCAGAAATTATATTTTCCAATGGAATCATTTATATAGATGGGGAAAAAAGGCTCAAAGATATTAAATGGCTTGCTCTAAGCAACACACTTTCACTAGTAAAAATAGAGGTAAGACTAAAGCCAAGTTCAAGAGCAAATGTTCTTTCTATTATACTGCACAGTTACACTTCTCCTAAGTATTTGATTGTAAATCCCAATCCCAGAAGGAAAAAGAAATGAATAGACCCACATATATACATAAGCCTTGTGGGGTGTTTATCTTGTTACAGATATATACACACAAGCATTTATGAACACAGGGAGAGATAAAAGCTTTATTATAGCTTCCAAGCAATAATAAAAAACATTTTAGACATAAAAGACAAGATTCTTGCAGATAAAAGTGCATCCTTTCTAGTTTTTTCATCCATTAGAGGGAAATATAATAAAACATCCAATTTCTATTCCTGAATGAAGCATTTTAGAAGTTTAATTTTTCTTGCTAACATCCAAGTAACCCAATGATGTTCATCTAAAAAAGAGGGCAAAAGGTATTAAATTCATCAGCATATAAATGACTTTCTAGGGTGTGAAGATAGATCACAGATGTCCACAATTTCAAATGTTATTACTTACGAAGGAAAAATAAATAAAGTCAAGTTTTTCATACTATCATTACAGACTATTTCACTGAACTGTTCTTGATGTTATCATATTCTGTTTTATGATTTTCCCCCAGAGAAACTAAATATAAGCTAATATGTATAACTCAATATTCTTTAGAATCTTAGCACATATCTTCTCTCATTGTTTTCTTAAACAATCTTGCTGGCAGAAAAAATATATATTTATGTACTGGTAATTGATCCACACCAATTGAATACAAGTGGCACCAGCTCAGAGTAAGTATCCAAATGGTCATCTTGTTTTCATTCCACTGGAAATGTGAAACAATCCTTAAGAGAGATGATACTAGAGGTAAATATAAACAGATGAGTATATACTTTAATTCTATATGCCTTAATTTTAGCACATAGATAGTTCCAAACTATCATTTTGTTATCTCTTATGAGCTGTTGATAAAAATATGTTACCAATCAAAAATCTATCTTATAAACTGACCAAAGGTCAATTATTTATGTACTCACTAAATTATTTAACGAACATCTATTCTTAGGCTAACAAAGGTCAGATGCTGAGTTTGCTACCATCAGACATTTTGGAAGCTGAATTCACAAAACAAAATGAGTGGAGAAGGAAAAATTATACGAATAAATGGTGGCTCCTACCTTAAAGTAGGGTACAGTCGAAGGTCTAAGAAAGCAACACAAAGTATATTACAGTAATCTCTGGTAGATGAAAAGATAAATACCTGAAGATTCAGATTACTACTCAAAGAGGTGAGATGTGAAACCTATCTTTATCCAGCAGTGAAGAAGGATGAGGTTATTCCTGTGAGTGTGAAAAACTTCAAAAAGTATAGAGGTAAAAATCCCACAGTTTGTGCTAAACAGCAAATAGTAATGTTCAAAGAGAAAGTAGCACGTGTGGGTATGAAATATGGGACTGGAAATAGGTCAGGGCTAACCTATCTGCTGTGTTAATATATTTCAACATAGCTGATATATTTAAATATATTCATTCAGCACTGAAAGTTTTTACACTGCAGTGAGAAAAGATCAATTATGAGTTCTTAAAGGCACTAGAAAGAGAAATTAAAGTGAGATCGGAGGCAATGATAATAGGAAAATATAATAATCCAGGAGAAAATACAAAATCAACAATGGAAAGGGGTGGGATTCAGATGTACAGCTGATCATCATCATTTGCAAGGTCCGTATTTGTGATGTGCCTACTCACTAAAATGTATTTGTAACACCAAAATTAATACTCATGACACCTTTTCAGTCATTTGCAGACGTGCACAGAGTGATGAAAATTTGAGTTGCCAAATGTGTATATTCCCAGCTGAGGAGAGGAGTTCATGGAGTTTGTCATCTGTGATAATCAGGAAGTTTTAGATAAAATATGTATTTTTTTATTGATGCTATCTAGAAATCTGAATTGAACTTATTATTTCAACTCCAAAAACTTTTTAATTGCTACAAATGAAGTTTAAATTGTCATTTGTTTTTGACTGACTCAACGAATTTTACTGGACACTTGTCCTGTGTTAGGCATTCTACTAGTCATGGCAACATGTCTGCCAAGAAAGAGAAATGACATTATGCAAATATGAGCCAATGGATGATATAGGACAGTTAGAAAATTAACAGAGAATGAAATAAAAATTAAATAGAGGGTCTCCCCAAATCATGGTAGGGTTAAGAACAGTCTCCAAAATCACAATGAAGAATGACAAGAACAACCTTACAACAGCAAATGAAGATAGCACTTGAAGAAAACTTCTGGAAGTTTGTTGTGGATGGAATGGCAGAAAGTTGGTGATTCTATTTGCACGTTTGAAAATTATAACATATTTCTCAGTTGGCTCACAGCTTTTTGAAATATCAGCAAAGTATTATATTCCTTTGGTAAACCCTAATAACACTAGAATAGAGATAAATCTATCTAATTAATTATCTCAAGGGCATCCTTATAGCCCCTCAAGGATAACTAAGTACGAACTGTGATGATGGGCCAAATTTCAGAATCAGAGAGCCATCCTAGAGTAATAAGTCCCTGGGATTGAATTCTACTGTGAATATGAAAATGCATCTTCAACCTTTAAAGCGAATGACAGCTGAGGACAGATACAAGTCTGACAGAACTGTTTTGTAACATGGTTGAGTGTCTAGAAATACAGTATTAATAATATAATGCTGTTTGGCAGTTATTGCAATGCATAATGATGGCAACTGACTTTTAGAAACTTATAGACACATTATTGACATATATTCATATATGTGTGTATGTGTCTGTGTATATATAAAATTAAATTCATAAATAATTTTGTTTGGATGCATTTAATGTTAATCTTGGGAATACCTGAAGATCAAAGTGTTATAAAAACACTTTGTTAGTTAATTCATAATTTGTTCATATTGAATTTTTGATAAATCAGAGAAAGACTTTAAAAAGGAGAAATAATATATTAAGCAAAATACTAATACACATGGTACTGCAAAGTTTATGCTTAACTGACTAAAAAAAGTATTGCAATTACTTTATTTTTTAACTCTTTAAATAATTAATGTATTATTAATTCTTCTCATTCATTTACTAGAAAAAATTTCTAAATGACGCTGATAAGTCTAGCATATACTTGGAAGATATAAAATTTTTTAGAGAATTCAGATTTAACATTGATTGTCTCTTAATTAATCTGAATTAGTAAGATTTGATGTCATTTTTAGTTAGCTGCTAATTGGCAGGGTTCAGTTTTTCCACAAATACTGGATACTACTGGATTAATAATTAACTTTTACTAGTCAGCATCAATATTTTTACCCATTTGAGGTCCCAAACTATTTGGATTTTTCTTCTGCATAAAAACAGACTATCTAAATTACTTACATCAGAAAAATAGTTGTCAAAATATTTCAAAAGCATTAAGCTGGATTTTTAGCTCTGCACAGACAGCTGTTAATTTATTCATACTAGGATATTGAAATCTTGATGCCACCATTTGCCTTTTGAAGTGTTTGCCAGGAAAACCAAAGTCAAACTTAGAACAAAAATCACTGTTTTGTTTATGAATAAGTGCTGTGAAAGAAGAATTTAGGTGTAAGTTAAAAGAAGAAAAGGTTTTGTTGTTGTAATCTTAAGCAAAGACTGCTAGATATTTGTGATAGAGACAAGTAAGAAGTCATTTCAAAAATAATACAAATTAATATGGCTAAGGCTATCGCCGGAATATTTTTGTCCCCCAAAATTCACATGTTGAAATATGATCACTTAAGTGATGATATTAGAAGTGTGGGCCTGTGGGAAGTGATTAGATCATGAGGGCTCAACCCACATGAATGGGATTAGGGCCCTGATAAAAGAGGCCCCAAAGAGGGGCCTTCCCCAAAGTGAGGACACAACAAAAAGGTGCCATCAATGTGGAATGGGTTCTCATCAGATACTAAATCTACTTGTGCCTTGATCTTGAACTATCCAGTCTCCAGAACTGAGAGCAATAAATTCTTTGCTTATAAATTACCCAGTCTCACGTATTTTATTATAGCATCCTGAAAGGACTAAGATGGCTACACATCCACCAGAATATAAAAGGAGAAGACATAAAAATACCAAAATGGTAGAATAGTGAGAATGTGAAGTAACCAGAACTTATTTGTACCACAGATAGTATGTAAACTGGTATAACCACTTTGGAAAACTGCTTGACAGTACGGAAGCCAAACATATGCATACCTTATGGCTTAGCAATTCTCCCAAGAATGAACTCACAGAAATCATCTGTCTTTTTACCAAAAAATCATGCACTTCAATGTTCATAGAAGTACACTTCATAATTACCCCCAAACAGTTCATTCCCAAAATACTCATTAATGATAGAGTGGATAAATAAATTGCTAGATAGTCACACAATAAAATACTACATAACAATGAGGATGAACATTCTACAACTGCATACAACAATATGGGTGTCTCTTACAAACAATGGTGGAGTGAAAGAAGCCAAACATAAAAGAGTATTTACTATACTATTCATTAAAACAACAACAACAAACAAGATAATATAATCTATGTTGTCAGAAGCCAGGATAGTGGTTGCCCATGGCAGGTAGATGGTAATTGGAAAGGGTAACATGAGGGGTTTCTATTTCTTGCCCAGGGTTTCGGTTACAAAGTGCAGTTTGTGAAGATTCACCAAACTATATAATTATGATCTATGCACTTTTTAAAAAGTCTTTCTTTTTAAAACAGTTTTAGGTTCATAGTAAAATTGAGGGACGTTATAGAAATTTTCCATATACCCTCTAACCTCATATGTGTATAGCATTCTCCATTATTAACATTCCCCACCAGAATAGCACATTTGTTAAATCAATGAATGCATTATTGTTCAATGATTGACACTGTTCATTGTTCAGTGTTTGACACATCATTGCTACCTAAAGTCCATAGTTTACATTAGGGTTCACTCTTAGGTTTGTACATTCTATGCATTTGGAAAAAATGTATAATGGCATGTATCCACCATTATAATATTATACAAAATAGTTTTACTGCTTTAAGAATTCTCTGTGCTCCACCTATTAATCCCTCCACCCACCCCTCACTCCAACTCCTGTCAACCCACTAATCTTTCTACTGTCTCCATTGCTTTGCCTTTTCCAGAATGTCATATCGTTGGAATCATGCAGTCTGAATCTTTCCAGATTGGCTTATTCTCTTAGTAACATGCATTTACGTTTCCTCCATGTTTTTTCAAGACTTGGTAGCTCCTTTTTTTTTTTTAAGCATGGAATAATATTACATTGTCCAAATGTCCCACAGTTTATCTATCTACTCATCTACTTAAGAACAACTTGGTTGCTTCCAAGGTTTGGCAGTTGTGAAGAAAACTGCTATAAATATCCATGTTCTTGTGTGAGCGAGCCTGTTTTCAACTCCTTTTGGTAAACACAAGGAGTATGATTGGCAGATCATATGGTAATGGTATGCTTTAGTTTGATAAGAAATTGCCAAATGGTCTTCCAAAATGGCTATATCATTTTACATTCCCACCAGCAATGAATAAGAATTCCTATTGCTCCACAACCTCACCATCAATTGGTGTTGTCAATTGTTGTGGATTTTGGACAGTCTAATAGATGTGTAGTGGTATCTCACTGGTGTTTTAGTTTGCATTTCCTTAATGACATATGATGTGGAGCATCTTTTCATATACTTATTTTCCACCTGCCTATCTTCTTTGATGAGGTGTCCATTCTGGTCTTTGGTCTATTTTTTAAATCAAGTTATTTGTTATTTTTGAGTTCAAGAGTCCTTTGTGGCTAACAGTCCTTTATCAGACATGTCTTTTGCAAACATTTGCTCCCAGTCTATAGCATGTCTCCTCAATTTATTGAATCTGCGCTTTTCAGGGCTTACATTATATAATTTATTTTGTTTAGCAATTTACTTTTTTAATAGCTGTAAATATAAGTAATATAAAATTTATAACTTTAACCATTTTAAAATATATAGTTTGGTGGCATTAAGTACTTGTACACTGTTGTGCAACCATTACTACTACCTATCTCCAGAAATTTTTCATCATTTCAAATTGAAACTCTATACCCTTAAACAATAATTACTCATTCACCCTTTTTTCCCAGCCCTCTGTAACCACTATTCTACTTTGTGTTTATGAATTTGGCTATTCAGCATACCTTGTATAACTGAAATTATACCATATTTGTTCTTTGTGTCTGTCTTATTTTACTTAACACAACATCTTCAAGGTTTATCCATGTTTTAGCATATGTCAGAATTCTGCTCTTTTTTAAAGCCTGAATGATATTTCATTTTATGCCATCTGTTTTAGATGTCATATAAATTACATTTACATCAAAACTATCTGGTCAAACATTTTTGGTCAACTAACTGATAACTTGTAAAATACTATGAGCAAGTTGGCCAGAATCATATATAAATGATATATACCTCATAATATCATTTTTATAATATTTGCGGGAAGCTAAAATGTTCTCTGCCCTCAATCGTCTTCCTTCCTCACTTCCAACATGTAATTTTAAAAAGTATACGGACTATTTTTAAATGCAACTATTCCTGAAAAATAGTAATTTATTAAGACAATAACATCTTGGGGTGATTTAAATGTACTGCTTTTCCTTATGACAGGAGAGACTTTGAGAGGAAAAGGGAAAAAAGACATTTCTTCTGTTTCCAATACTGTGTCATTTAATGCTCAAACCAGGTTTAAAAAGTAGGATTGATGATTCTCCTCTTGAAAATTTGGGAAGAGATTTCGATTAAGCAAGTGGGAACAGATGAACAACTTTTATGTAGGAAACCAGGTTTGTTTTCAAGATAATGCTTTTCTATTATACAATGCAGCCTAACAGGAAGAGATATAATTCATGAACAAAGAAAAAGAAAGGGAATACCAAAGACCAAATTTATTAAATTCCTAATTTTGTATAAAGCTAGCCTAGGATGTCAACTCAATTGATAGATTTCACTGGAAGTTGTTTTCAAGCTTGAAATAGCTGATGCAAAACACATCAAAACTAATTCAAATTTCTAGTCCATGCTGAACTTTCTCAAGCAAAAAATAAAGATATACAGAAAAATAAAAGCAACTGAACCCATTTGTAACTGTACAACTATTGTGGGAAAAAGTGTTTAATTGGTTTGTCTGGGGAAAACCTCTGCCTCTAGCTATTACGCCTACAGTGGCGTCTCTGGATGGCATCTTTCTTATGAACAAGAGAAAAAATATGCGAGACTTATCTTGCACTTAGTAATTTCTTCCTTAGGCATTAAAAAATTCATCTTGCTGGTCAAGAGACTATTTCTCAGAGTAGACAGAGACTAAGTGTTCACTATCCTTCAAATACTAGTTTCTTATCGAGCCTTCTTTCCCCAGGTGAAACAGTTCAAATTGTCTTTCATCTCCTATCTGCTAAAATAATAAGACTTCTCTTAGAATTTAATCAGAAATGTCAGCAAGTAATTCATCTGAGGCTATTCAGTTCTGATTCATAATTGTCAAGTACACTGGTATAATGTATAAACATAAAGTTGGTTTTATTGGCTTAGTACAAATTAAACTGAAATAATCCAAACTGATAGTTATTAAAATATGGGAAGACACAGCTGTATTATATATCTTACCATAGCATTTTAATTTTATAGACTGAATTATAGAAAAAGAGATACAGCTAGAAATCAAGATAGAAAATGTAAAGGAAAAATAGATATAAAGGTGTAGATCATGAAATTAGATAAATTTAGATTATTTCTGGAGAAAATATGAAACATCTGCTAAAATTATTATAAATAACTATCATGAAAAATATTTAAATGCCACTTCGTTTACTGAATTTTGGAGGTTGCCTCATTTTTAACAGCTTTATTGATATATAATTTACATACTATACAGTTCACCTGCTTAAAGTTTACAACTTAGTGGATTTCAATATATTTAGAGTTGTGCCATCACCATTATCAAACTTTAGAACATTCTAATCACTCTATAAAGAAACTTCATACCTTTTAGCAGTCACTCTGCATTCTCTCCCTCACCTCTCCTCTCATTCCTAGGCAACCACTGATCTATTTCGTGTCTCTGTAGATTTGCCTAGTCTGAACATTACATATAAATGAAATCATATAGTACGTGGTCTTTTGTGACTGACTTCTTTTACCTCTCATGCTGTTTTGGGGGTTCAACCATGTTGTAGCAAATAGTAGCATTTCATTCCTTTTTACTGCAGAATAATACTACCTTACATGGCTATTCCACATTTTGTTTTCCCATCCATCAACGAAAAGCATTTTGGTTGTTTCCACTTTGCTAGCTAACACAAATAATGCCATTATGAACATGTGCATATGATTTTTGTGTAGACATAGCTTTTCATTTCTCTTGATTAGGTACCTGGGAGTGGAAGTGCTGGATCATATGGTCACTCTATGACTGACCTTTTGAAGAACTACTAAGCCATTTTCTAAAGTGGCTGCAACTTTTATAATTCATCAACAATGTACAAAGTTTCCAATTTCTCACAACTTCTTTAACAATGGTGTGTCTGTTTTATTACAGCCATTCAGTAGGTGTGAAGTAGTATCTCCTTGTGGTTTCAATTTGCACTTTGCTAATGACTAATGATTAGCATCATTGTGTGTGTTTATCTGCCATGTTTATATTTCTTTGGAGAACTGCATATTCAGATCCTTTGCTCACTTTTTCATCGGTTTGCTTGTTGTGCTGTTGAGTTGAAAGAGTTCGAGTAGTCTAGGTTCAAGTCTCTAATCAGATATATGATGGACAAATATTTTCTCTTATTCTGTGAGTTGCCCTTTCACTTTCTTGATGGTGTTCTTTGAAGCATTCAAGTCTTTATTTTTGATAAAGTCCAATTTACCAGTCTTTTATTTTAACATGTATGTTTTTGTCTAAGAAATCATTGCCCAGCACAAAGTCACAAAGATTTACTCCTATTTTAGCGTTAGGTCTTACATTTAGGTCTGCAACCCACTTTGAGTTCATTTTTGTGTATGATATTAAGTAGGACCCTGATATAGTCTGGATTATTGTTCCCTCCAAATCTCATGTTGAAATGTGATCTCCAGTGTCAGAGGTGGGGCCTCATGGAAAGTGATAAGTGATTGAGTCAGAGGGATAATTCCCTCATGAATGGCTTGGTGCTGTTTTCATGGTAATGAGTGAGTTCCCAATCTATTCATTCATACAAGAACTGATTGTTTGAAAGAGCTTGGCACCATTTCCTTCTTTTACTTCCACTCTTGCTAGGTGACATGCCTGTTCCCTCTCTGCCTTCCTTGATTGTAAGCTTCCTGAGGCCTCACCAGAAGCAGATGCCAGTGCCATAAAGAAATGTGAGCCAAAACTCTTTTCTTTATAAATTACCCAGCTCCAGGTATTTCTTTATATCGATGCACAACAGACTAATATAGATCCCATATGCATCTTTTTGCATATGAATATCCAGTTGTACCAGCTCCATTTGTTGAAAATAATACTCTTTTCCCATTGACTTGAATTGGTTCCTTTGTCAAATATAAAATGAAAAAAAAAATGTTAGAATTAATTTCTAGATTTTTAATTTTATTCCACCATTTTATATGCTTATCCTTGAGTTAGTACCATACTTCATTACTATATCTTATTGTACTAGGTTTTGAAATTGAAAAGTGTGAGCCAAGATTGTATTGGCTAGTCTGGGCCCCTTGCATTTCTATATGAGTTTTAGGATTAGTTTGCAAATTTCCCTAAAAAAAAAAAACAAAACCCCAAAACAAAAATAAGGTGGGATTTTAATGGGGATTACATTGAATCTGTAAAAGGTTAGTTCTAACACCTTTCATTAGGTATAAATTATCATGATTATGATTAATTATTCAGTAAATAGCTATCTAATTACTTTAAATATGATACAGAGTTAAAAATATGGTTATACTTTATAGGTAACACGCTAACAGCAATAACATACACACGTTAGACAAAAAGCAATCAATTGTGAAATATAGAAAAAATAGAAAGAAATAATCAGTAATTTTAAAAATATGTATTTATTTACAAACACAAAAACTAAAATCTTCCAAAGTATTAAATATATTTTTAAAAATCTATTGACTCCAACATGCAAAAAGAAAACTAAAAAATTAAAATTCATATGTTCCATTCAATGTCTACAAAATGTAATTTTGTGTCAACCAGCTAATTGTAACTTAACTCTTGCACTAGTTATGTATCAATATAATAATGTTTAACTCATACGAATATGAAAATCTTATATAATAAACCAGAATTACAAAACTAATTTCAAAAATGTTATATGACAAGATTATATTTAGTGTTGCGATCGTTTTCATTTTAATGTATTAAAAATTGCTTGAGGTGAAACCTACAAGAATTTTAAAAACCAATTGCCATTAATGGTCTTAAAATAGGCCTAGAATCAATTGTAAAGAAATCACAGAAATTCTCAACTCAACAGAATGATATTTTATGTGTTTCTTTGAAATGTAAACAAGTCACATGCAAACTTTGTTGTGGTCTGTTACTCTACAACATAGAAGTCAAGTAATATTGGTTTATACAATAGACTAAGAAAAACCACTTCTCCCTCTGACCTAGATTCAAAAGCATTTTCCCTTAGCTTTGAAAGTGCATAAATATGCTTGTTAAAATACTAGGTCAGGCCATCCACTCTTAGTAATGGGTTCCATTAATTATCCTCTAGTCCTTATTAAGTAATTTTTAAATTTTACTTGGAAGGAAGATGCTTTATTGTATAAGCCTTCTAATTTCTTTTTTACTTACTAAATGATTATATATTGGTTGCTCAGGGGAGCTCTGGTTATGTTTAGCCTCTGATTATCTTTTTTTAATATCAACAGTAACTATAAAGATATTCTCACAGCTAAATGAGGATCATGTATTGAGATGTTGTAAAGTATTTTTTCTGTCATTCCCTTAGTTATTCCATAAATGTTTAAATACTAGAATTATCATTTTTTCAATGAAGTCATTTCTACAAATAGCTATTTTTATCCATTACATTTTCCAAGCACTATCACATTTGTTCTGTAAGCCAGATTTATAGAAGATAAGTTTTTACATTTTCACCTAGTAACAGCTAAATGTAAAGTGGTAGCCAGGATCCTTCATTCTATTCAAACAGAAACTATTGGCAAAGAGATTGTGATTACTTTCTTTACAATTGGTTGGCTTTTCCTAGCTCTCCAGATGCACTAGAAATGTGAAGCTGACTAGAAAGAATAAAGTGGTTACCATCAGTGTCCAGACATTTCTGATTATGGTAAACTAAAAGTAATACATACATAACATCTCTTGAAATGTGTATACATTTTTTCACCCCCCCAGTGTGTGTGTGTGTGTGTGTGTGTGTGTGTGTGTGTGTGTGTGTGTGTGTTTGTGTGTGTGTGTATATTACAAAACACAGATTATCTTTAAACTACAAAAGAACTTCTAAAAGACAAAATTATGAATTTCGCAGCAACTTAGATGGACTTAGAGGCTATAATACTGAGTGCTCTATCATAGAAACAAAGAACTGAGTATCACATATTCTCACTCATAAGTGGACCTTGAACAATTACCATAGTACTGTAAGAAAAGGACTGTCAGTAGTGGGAAATTGCCAGGGGGCGTGGGGGTGGGATTGGCAGTACTATGTTTCTGCTGGGGAGGAAGTAGCACATCAACAAGGGTACCTGCATAATGAACATTTGTATATTTAACCCTGAATTGTGCCCCACATCTTTAAAATAAACAAGTTTTTTTTAAAAAAAGAACTTCTAAGATGTGAGATGGTAAGTATAACAATAGCTAACATTTCTTTAACGCATGAAGTACGCCAAGAACTACATATGCAACATCTCATTTAATCCTTACATTTCTCCACAAAGTGTTGTTATTATCAACTGCATTTTGCAGATAAGAAGTTAAGACTCAGAGAAGTTGTAAAAATAGCCCAAAGTCACCCAACTTGTGTTTTCAGCCAGAATTTCCAAAGTGTGGCTGCCAGTAGCTGCTTTCTCTCAGACAGAGGGAAAGGTGAGGTTGGAAAAAAGATAAAATGTGGAGCTGCCAATCCACATGAATTTACAAAGAAAACAAATGAGTGTAATTTCAAACTAAAAGGTTGAAAAAGTCAAGTAATTTTTGGTAACTCATACGTTAAAAAATTAGGAAGTGCTGTAGCAACAGGAGCTTAGTCAAGAGTAGAATTATTGACTCTTTGAAGTAGATAAAATGTATAACTTAACAAATGTGTTTACAATGGTTCCCTGTGGAGATACAATGAGAAAGGGGAGAGGAAGAAACAGGCCAGGAGAAGAGAAAATACCTGGCAAGAAGCCAAAGAGATGCAAGGATAATGCATGGAATTCTCACTGAGAGCAATGAAAAGACAACAGCAACAAGTTTAGATGCCATGAAAGTCTTGAACATTCGGGCAAGTATTTGAGCTAATTGTTTGAGGTCAGGTTTGGAAAAGAATTCCCTAGCTAATCTCTTCTTAGAAAGAACAGAGGAATATCAAGAAAGGTGATCACAATCATTACAAGAGACACTCATATCAAAATCCCTGATTCTCAGAGCCTCACTTTAAACTCTTATTATTCACATCACTGTTTTTGATTCCAGAGCATTGGAGCCAAGAATGGTGCAATCATGAATAAGTGGTAAACATGAGGTGATGGCTTTGTTTTCCTTTACTCAGGATTTTCCTCAGTGTGTATGTGGTAGAAGTCGTAGCATGCATGGCCGATTGTATTCAGCTTGTCAGTTGATGACACTCATCCCTCCCAGGAAGGCTTCCCTCCCTCATGTGCTCAATTTTATTACCCAACTGTAAGGCATGATGAAACATTTGTAAGAACAAGAATAGCATGGAGGTGTGAGATGTGAAATACCCAAGAGAAGATGAAGATAAAATTATTTTAATTCCTTTTTGATGCTAAATCACTTGCTGAATCACAGTGTGTTTTATTCAGTACAGTGTGGCAAGCTGCATACATGACCCAAAACATATCTTTACAAGCTGTGGCACCTCATATTCTAGTTATCACCTCTATAGATATGCACAGAGTAATACCTCATTGGGCAGAGTGCTGATGACAGGCAGAAGATAGTCCCACCTTGGATCAGCTAGAACATATTCACTCCTAACGCTCATACCTAAAACTTCCATGTTTTCTTCTGTGAAAAGTTGAATGGAGCCTCACTCAGAACTTTTTAAAAATTCTTGTTTTACATACAATTCTAAGAAATTTGGTATAGTATAAGATTAAGTTAAATCAAAATTACAGGTTCTCTTACATGTCAGCTCCTATGTATTAGCTGACAAGAAATTAATCTTTTTTACTTTTAAGATTCTGCTTATTGCATCTCATTTGCAGATACATTTATATTGTACATGAGTCAATTTTTCAAATATTAGTTTTGTTTTCTCTACATGATGTTCATTTTCCCAAGCATATGACCGTGTTCTCAAGATGAGTAATGCTGTATCATAATCAGCTATAAGAAAAAGTACATATTAAAATCTTAATACAGAAAGCCCCATTGCAATGCTAAAAGTTGCACATTTCATAGAGGCTCAATATTTAGTAGAAACTATAGAACATACACCTCTCCAGTTGCGTTCTTTATTCAGTGGCATGCAAATTTTCTGGAAAGCAGATCATAGAAATAACCTTTGGATTTCAAAGAACAACCCAGTGCTGGCTGGTGGTGAGCACACCTACTGTTAGCCCTAATGGCTGTTTGCTCAGCACACTTAATTACTGAAATTTAATATTTCAAAGCCTCCATTTTCTCACCTGTAAAGTGGGTATAAAATACATATATTTTTATAGGGTAGCTATGGGGATATAATCAGCACATCTATGTAAAGTATACACAGAGCAAGCACCCTAGAGTTTAAATATAGATACTTTTCATAGAACCTGATACCACATTGCAAGTCAACAATCTTAACTGAGGCTCAGAGAAACTGCCATTTTTTTCAATACCAAAGAAAAACTAGCTATGCTGGAATTACTGAGAGATTGTACATTGATCTTCACAGTGGAAACTTTCTAGGGGATTATCAAGGGTAACTTCAATTTATGTGATTGTCTTTCATTGCAGGCATTAATACTTCCCTGAGAATTTAAAATACATAGCAATCTGAACTTAACTAGCATGGATGTAAATGACCCTGTAACCTTACTGCACTGTACTACAGCAGAGTACAATCATCAGTGTTCTGAAGAATAAACTGAGTCGCCAAGATATTTAAGTATGTTCCCTAATGCTCTGACAAAGAAAACAAAGTAAACGGAAATGTTCAAAAAGGTCATCATCTTAAACTAAAATTTTTCAACTATACTTTTTTTCAGGAAATTTATAGGCATAACAATTCAACCAGCCCCCCCAAAAAACCTATCATAACAGAGTTAATTTGAGAAGTATCTATTCATATCTTTTGTCCACTTTGTAATGGGGCTGCTTGTTTTTTTTCTTTTTGGCACATTTGAGTTCCTTGTAGATCCTAGATGTTAGGCCTTTGTCAGACATACAGTTGGCAAATATTTTTCCCAAGTCCATGGGCTGTCTCCCTGCTCTCTTGATGGTTTCTTTAGCTTTTCAGAAGCTTGTCAGTTTGATGAGGTCCCACTTGTCTATCTTGTCTCTTATGGCATGGGCACTTGGGATTTTGATCAGGAATTGGTTGCCAGTTCCAATTTCCATAAGGGTGTCTCCTGCATTTTCTAAGGTTCTCATAGTCTGAGGTCTTACGTTTAGGTCTTTGATCCATTTAGAGTTGATTTTTGTGTATGGTGATAGGAAGGGGGTCTTGTTTTACTCTTATGCATGTGGTCAGCCAGTTTTCCCAGCACCATTTACCGAAGAGGTTCTCCTCTCCCCAGTGGTTAGTGGTGGAGGCTTTGTTGAAGATGAGTTGGTTGAGGAATTGAGGTTTTGTTTCTGGAATCTCTATCCTGTTCCATTAGTCTATATGCCTGTTCTTGCACCAATACCAGGCTGTTTTGATTATTGTAGTTTTATAATAAAGTTTGAGTAGACACTTCTCAAAAGAAGACATATGAGCAGCCAACACATACATGAAAAAATCCTCAGCCTCACTAACCATCAAAGAAATGCAAATTAAAACCACACTGAGATAATACCTAACTCCAGTCAGGATGGCCATCATCAATAACTCAGAAAACAACAGATGCTGGGGAGGATGAGGAGAAAGGGAACACTTCTACACTGTCGGTAGGAGTGTAAACTAGTACAACCTCTGTGGAAAACAGTTTGGCAATTCCTAAAAGGTCTAAAAGTTGACCTTCCATACAATCCTGAAATCCACCTACTGGTAATATACCCGGAGGAACTCAAATCACTCTATGAAAAAGATACCCTCACACACATGTTTATTGCAGCGCTGTTCACAATAGCAGAAACATAGACCCAACTGTGCTGCCTATCGAAGGAGGACTAGATTTTTTTTAAATGTGGTACAAATACACAATGGAATATTATGCAGCCATAAAGAAGAACAAAATTATATACTTCACAGCAACTTGGATGGACTTAGAGTCTATAATACTGAGTGATCTATCACAGAAACAAAGTACTGAGTATCACACGTTCTCACTCATGAGTGGACCTTAAACAATTATCATAATACTATAAGAAAAGGTTTGTCAGTAGTGGGAAATTGCTGGGGGGTGGGGTGGGATTGGCAGTAGTGGGATTTTGCCAGGGGGGTAGGGACACCCTTCATCAACAAGGATACCTGCATAATGAGCATTTGCATACTTAAACCTGAATTGTACCCCACATCTTTAACAATAATAATAATAATAAACAACTATATCTTATGTGGAAAAAAAAACAGCTAATTACAATGTCATTGGGTTAATATAGGACCACTGTCTTCTCATTCACATATAAAGATAATCTAATACTCTCTCTTTAATACTTGGACTCAAGATTACCACAGTAATTTTTCCACATGGAAGAATGAGCTACCTAAACATTTGCCCTTTCAGGTCCTTTACTCTACTGAGTTGTTTTATCTCTTTTTAGTGATTTATAAGACCTCTTTACATACTGAAGTCACTAGCTTTTATTTCTGAATTACAAATAAATTTCCAGAGTTTACTTTTTCTTTTAACTTTTTTTGTCATACAGAGATCTTTAATTTTAGAATAATCAAATGTGACAAATTTTTTCTTTTATGATCCTTCTGTGGTTGTCATATAAAAAACAAAACAAAACAAAGAAAACCTGTTTTCAGCCTAAGATTATTAAAATACTCTCCTATGCTTTCTTCTATCTCCTCAGGTTTTATTTCCAAATTTAAGTCATTAATCCAATAGTTACATATATTTGTACATTATGCAAAGCAAACACATTTTCAAAAGATCAGTTTTAAAATATAATTCTTCTCTTTTTAATCCAGGTAGATAAAATCATGAATTTTCACACTATACCTAGGTAAAATAAATGTAATACATTTTCATGTTATTATAAGTTATCAAACATTTATATCTGCTAAGATAAGGAAACATGCTGGTGTTGTGATGAGAAGGAAAGGGAAACTTGTACTTAAAGAGAGCCTGCAATATGCCAAGCATCATTCTGGGTTCACTATATATGCCATTTAATTTAATCCTCATGAAGCCAAAATTCAGAGAGAATAACAGTCTACCCTCAAAGTCACTTAGCTGATGAAGTAAAGCAATGATTTATAACAAATTTGTTCTGATTTCGAAAATCTTGTTCTTTCTGCACAGAGACACAGAAGCCTTGCTACCTAATTATACTTAGTGGCTAATGTTATTTTTTCCCCCAAATGCTAGGTAATCCATTTAGCACCTGGAACAACAGTTATTATTATCATCATGTTGTATCTAAGTATAAGGAAAATGGTAATATAAATAAATGATCTTCAATTCCTTGGTAAGGTGAGGGCTAGAAAATGTATTATCTTTCTTCCAGTTCTATTTTCTGAATCTTTGGACTAGACTTTAATGAAGAAGTGATCAAGAAAGTCCACAAAAGTCCTAGGCAGTTAGGAAATTTTGTACTTCTAGGTGTACCTCCCCATCTCCACATGCTCATTCAGAATGATTAAAATTGAGATACAAAACGCTTTCTGAAAGAAAATACAGTAATCAAAGAATAAAGCTAATCCTGTTCATTGCTTTCTTTCTTTTTTTTATGAGTTGGAGTCTCACTCTGTCGCCCAGACTGGAGTGCAGTGGCCGCTCCCGGACACCGCAGCCTCGACCTGCTGGGCTCCGGCGATCCTTCCGCCTCAGCCTTCCGAGTAACTGAAACTACAGGCGCGCACTACCACGCCCGGCTAACTTTTGATTTTATTGTAGAGATGAGGCCTCCCCAAGTTGCCCAGGCAGGTCTCGAACCCTCGGGCTCAGGCAATCCACTCACCTCAGCCTCCCAAAGCGCGGGATTACAGGCTGAGCCACCGAGCCCGGACCATTGCTTTCAAGCATAGTCCAACAGAAATATTTGTGTTAATGTTGCACACACTTATTTTTCTATCATTGCTGTATCAATACAGAAAGCTGATAGCACTTCATTGCATAAAAAACATGATCTCAGACATTGTCCCAGTTGATTTCCGCAATCACCACATAATAGAAAAGCAGGTGGTATTTCCCCTGTTTTTACAGGAGTGACAGCAGTCACACTCCCTACCAAGATCCCAGGCCAGGGAAATGAATGAGTGGATGAGCAGCAACTACAACTTAGCTTCTTGCATTCCTAATTCAGTTTTTCTCACCATGTAGCACTCCTTTAAAAAGAAAAAGGAGGAATAGAGAGAAAAGAAAAGAATCTAAGTTTAATTTTAAAAGGCAATTAAGTCTAATAAAATGGAATTTTTTATTTTACTGTAGTTCATTAACATCTGATTTTAGACCTACCCTATATATAAAAATAGATTTCTAATCTCTGGCCCCAGAGTTTTTTGAGCAGTTAAGGGAACAAGTGTCTGTCTTTGAGGCCTGAAAAAAGAATAAGTAGATCAGAAAGTCTGCTAGATTCCCTTCTAAGTCAATAATGAAAATTCATAAAGAATTGACAATGATTTTCATTCCTTTTTGAAAAAAGTGTGATTCCACAAATGTTAAGTATACCTACTATGTGCAGGGCAAGCTGAAGGATACTAAGAAAACACAGTAGTAAGTGGGATACCTCTAAA
Source organism: Carlito syrichta (assembly GCF_000164805.1). Lineage (NCBI taxonomy): Eukaryota > Metazoa > Chordata > Mammalia > Primates > Tarsiidae > Carlito > Carlito syrichta. The sequence continues at coordinate 402,725 of NW_007247819.1, read as the reverse complement.
AACCAATATTTATTGTGACGTCTCTGAGAGTGTAAGACTATTGAAATGTTTTTGATGTATCTCTATTTCAAAATTTTTATGTAATTAGTGTGCACTTGCTTTGGAGTAAGAAACAAATATTAAAACAAAATGCATTTTAGAAAGGGGATAAGGTATAATATTTTCTTATTTTCTACTAGAGTAGGACTCCCATGTTCAATGCTATCCTGCTATGCTGAAAGGGGAAGCTCTTATTAATTAAAAAACTACTATGTGCCAGGCTTCTTTTTTTTTTTTTTTTGGTAGATGTCTAGAAGTTATTTACTTCTCAGTACAACTCCAGAAATAATATATTATTATCCTCATTTTGTAGATTTGGAAACACACTCTTAGTGAAGTTTATAATACTTGCATTTGGTCACACAGCAAGGTTTCAGATACCATGCACAGTATTCTTTTCATATTATCATGATACTTGCTTTTTAATCCTGCAGAAAATACACTTTCCCCTTGCTGTGAATACCAGTCTCATTTATGACTGAAGTGGAAAATCATGTGAAGTTCCTGACAGCTCCATATCACTTTTATTTGTGACTCAATTCCTATTGTATTATCTTTAGTCCCAGTAAATTAGTGCATTAAATTCATTATATCCAATCAATTGGTTTGTTTGTTGGCCAACTTCTTTCATTTTTTTCCCTCAGATAAAATGGAACAAATTCTCAACCACTTGTTTTAAACTAATGTAGTTTAAATAACTGCCCTGTATTCCATGACTGATATTGACTACGTACCTAACAGGACCCAGAAATTTTAGTTTGTACATTCTGGGTTAGAAGAAAAACATGGAAGAATGGAACTTGATCTGGGTGAACCCAGAGCATTGTACTCTATGAAAGAAACCTTGTAGAATTATAAATTAGCAAGAGGAAAGAGGTTTTTGTAAGTCAGCATTTATTCAGGGAAGTTCATGATGAAGAATATTGATCCTCAAGATACCGAAGAGTGTAATATCTGCAAAAAAAATTATATTTACAGAAAATACAGGTCAAGGGATTAGATATTTATTAGAAATAAAATGACTTCTAGCCATCATGAAAATGATCTTGGTACTAGTGACAGGGTGATGCTGAGTTTGTATATTTGGTATCTATATTAAGATTTGATTAACATTCCTAAGAAATACTTGTAACAGTGAAGACTAAAAAATATTCTGAATGACTTTTAAATAGAGGTTTTTGCATCTTTTCTCCACATATCTTTAAAAAAAAAACAAACAAGAGATGTGATAGCTTAGGTACAGTGGATATCTATTATTTTGCAAAAGAAAAATTATAAACAAAGAACAACTCCTTAAATCATGAAACAAAGAAAAAAAGGACAAATTTCCCTTAGTCCTAGTATTCTGTAAGTGTTTGACCTGGGGTAAGTAGTGAATTCAAGTTCTCATATGCAACAGCCCTTTAGTAACTCTTTTCCCTACACAGGCACATGCAAGTACAGAAACAAACACTCCCCAAACCAACAGACCATTCCTGAAAATAAGTTCTTGCCCCATAAAGAATAATTTTTGAATAGGACTGACACATTGACATTTCTAAATGTCAACTATGGGATAATTTTCATTAGCATCGGGGTTAACAAGCCAAAAATGGTTTACAGTTATTGAGGGTCCATGAAATTATTATTTTTAGATTTGGCTATTTTAACCCCCAATTCTATATAATGCCTATTAGAAAATAATGGAAAATGATATGCTTAGCTTTAGCAGAAGCTAGTAGCTCTCAAACTTTAAAAATCATAAGAATCAGTAAGGATCATCTCAAGCATTTGCTGAAAACATAGACTTTTTGTTGTTGTTGTTAGAGTCTCGCTCTGTTGCCCAGACTGAATGTAGTGGCATGATCATAGCTCACCACAGCCTCAACCACCTGGGCTCAGGCAATCCCTCACCTCAGCCTCCCAAGTAGCTGGGACTACAGGAGTGCACCACCACAGTTAGCTCATTTTTAAATTTTTTTTTGTAGAGATGAGGTCTCGCTATGTTGCCTAAGCTGGTCTTAAATTCCTGGGCTCAAGCAATCCTCCTGCCTCAGTCTCCCAAAGTGCTGGGATTACAGGTGTGAACCACTGTACCTGGCCTGAAAACACAGACTTTGGAACTTTATATTAGAGACCCTGATCCAATCGATTGATAAGGACAGCCCCAGGAACCCACACTTTTCACAAACGTGTCAGGTAATTCTGAAGCAGAGAGTGAGCAGACCACACCTTGAGAAACACTGCCATTATTAGAACCTCAAATATAAGAAGCTTCAGACAAACTATGCCTGGGATTCAAAGAGATGACAATGCAAGCAGTGGACTGGAAGAACCATCTGCCTTTCATCCTGGAACTCCAACAATCTGTGATTTAACTCCAGGCTTGCATAAAGCAAGGGGAAAAGACATAATAGAACAGGTGATTTTACCCCGTACTCTTAGTGCATTTTTGCACAGAATACCCTGGCTTAAGTTTTATACATTTGTAAACTTTGTTCCAGAACTCTCACAAACCACAGCTCGTGAGACACAATGGCTTTTGTTAGAAGAGAAGGTACAATTCAGCAAACTTTTGTAACACCCTGACCCATCATTGACTAAGATTGAACAAAGACTTTGGCTAACAAGCAAGTAGCCCCTTCATTCTGAAACAAGCCTTCTCTGTGGAAGTTGTGATTCAACTTGTCACACCAAGCATATACATGTTACATCTGGTCTTTCACAAGATGTCAGTCACAAGGTGGCCTACTAATTTTTCTGAAACTCAAACCTCATCGTGCCAAAGATGTAGCTACCTTGTTTACCCTCTATCTTAGGCAATGTTTCTCTGCATTATCATTTTGATCATTAGTGTGCTTAGGTTGACGGGAGCCAAAGAAAATTCAAATGCAACCCAGAAACAACAAAAATGTGTCATCCTGGAATGGACATGTGGCCCGTCGAGCCTAGGCACTTGCTTCTCATAATGAGTAATGCCAGATGTTTCAGGGAAAGATACAAGCGTCTATTACACATCTGCTTTATGCAATTGTGCAATGATACATCACAAGGGAGTTTTCTTTCTCTGACCCTGGGTTAACCATCAGTTTTATCATGATATTTCAAGACACTAGCTCTTGAGCTCATTACCCCTGCATCCTTTACTATATACACACATACACACAGGGCAGCAGGGAGGGATGAAGGGGAGAATATTTGTCTCATACATTCCCTCATCAACTCTGGACCAAAGCACCTTTACTTGTAGACACCCTTTTCTGGTTTCCATTAAGGAGATGGCTGAACATTTCCTATAAGGGCAATATTTACTGGTTGCAGAGCTAGCTTACATTTGCAAACAGTATGGACATAAAAATCACTATACTAGTGATTATGGGAGTACATAATAGACGGCCCTCTGGAACCTGAATAGCTAACTGAAAATATCTTAGGTTAAACTACAAAGAACTAGTAACAATTGCAAGAATTACAAACACTAACAACTTTTCTTGAATTATATACTCCTGAAAAAATTCAATAAGCAAAGCATAACTATAGTATGTTTGCTCATTTGTTCAACATATGTTTATCAAGTGCCTCCCTCTATGCTATTCATTGCATTAAGAGCTGGAAAAACAGTCATGGATCTTTCTCATGTAGAGTCCAGAAGGGCAAATGGACAATTTGCCAGGAAATAAATAGCTAATATAATGGCAAATTGAGATAAATGACATAAAGGAAACCAGCATGGTTGTGATAGAGAAAATCTAAAGGTACCTACTGTAGAGTGGTCAGGTGAATTTTTTTCACGTGATGTTTAAACTGAGACAAAGATAAGAAAACTACGATCCTGCTAAGAGCTGGAGAGTGGTCTGGGTAGGGGAAACTATGAGGGCAAGTTTTGTAGCTAGAACCAAACTCGGCATGTTTAGGGACTGAAAGGAAGTCAGTATGTCAAGAAGTAGGCAAGAATCAGATCTCAAAGGACTTCATAGGGTACTAGAAAAAGTCAGAGCTTAATTATAAGTGAGATGGGAAGCCCTCAAAGGGCTTAAAGTGTAGAAATGGCAATACATTTTTTAAAAAACCACACGGATACAAAGAGAAGAATGCAATGGCGGAGGCAAAGAGAGTAGGGAAATTCTGTTAGAACAGCAATGCACATGAGCATCTGGGAGATCTTGTTAAAAGCAGAGTGTGATTCTCTAGGTCTAGGGTGGGGCACGAGATTCCACATTTCTAACAAGCTGTCAGATGATGTCGATGCTACTTGTCCACAGACCACACTCCGAATAGTAAAGCATGGGAATGCCTCTAAAGAAGTTTAGTAACTCTCTTCTCCTGCATAGTAGTGGCTTGGGCTGGCATGGTGAATGCGGTAATGAAAGAATGGCGCCAACGTGAGATATACTTCAGAGTCAGAAGAAACTGATTCTACATAGTATGCCTTTTTAACTTCACAGCAGTGATTGTACTAAGACCTCTGAAACAAAAATTTCTGAACGTTAAAGGGAATTCTGGTAGTTCGTGTCCCAACATTGAGTATACATGCAGACAACAGTTGAAGAATTGAGAGCAGAGGTCAAAACTTTCCATGAGTTGGCCAGAACTAGCATGCTTTCTAAGCAGGGAGAAGATCAAGGTGCTAGTGAGTGTGGTAGAGAAACCGCCAGCGACTCGGCCTATTTGATGGCCAGGGAGTTTCCAGCAACATGTCAGTGAGAACAGAAGTCCATGGATGGCACAGAAAAGAACCTTGAACTCCAAAGTCTGACGTGGCAAGTCTTAATTCTGAGCATTTTAGCTGTGTGTCTCTGGGGGGAAAAAAATCACTAAACTCTTACGATTGTTTCTTCACTGAATAAAATAGAATGCAGTGAGATCAGGCATATAAACACATTTAACGTGATGTCTGTCATAAAAAGTTACTTATAAATATAAATTGAATCAAATGTATGTGTCTTATGGGGGACCATTTTTTGCTTCTAATTGTAAAAATAAATTATCTGTTAGATATAGAAGGGAGTGATATGACATCCTGAACTGTGTCCCTATGTAATGCATATTATTTTTGCTTTTGTTAAAGATATTTTCTGATAAGGAAGTTTGAAAGTCTTGAGACAATCAGTAAACATCATCTTTAAATTCAACAATGGTCCACACTTTTGTAAATGTTACAATGGTAATTTTCAACTCAATATAACATGTGTACATAGGTTAATATGGGACTGAAAGGGCTTATTCAGTGTCTTCACCATACCTGAAGGGATCCCTAGAAGGTACCAGACTTGTATATTACTGAAACTCTTGGGAAGAGTTTGGCAACTCTGGGGTAGCCCTTTCAGGATCTTGATACAAGGACCATTGAGGCTTTTTTCTTCTTGATTTGATATTAGTCTTCTGCTGTTTGCTTGTTTGTTATATCACTTGAAAGAGATTTTGTGAATTTATCTTTCCTAGTTCAACTTAAAGCCATTCCTCTTCTCCACATACGCAGAGAGAACAGAAAACAACTTGTCCTCAGACTCTATAATTCAGGTTTAGTGTGAAGTTAAGACTTTTTTGTAATTACCAACAAATATTTGATTACAAGAAAAGTTCCAGAAGTCCCCCAAAACTCTTTGATCTCTAAGTGGGTAAAAACGTGACCCCAGTAACCATATCCTGTATCATTAATTTATAGTGACCGTAGTCTTCCCAGGAATACAAAGGCACACTCCAGCTGTACAAAACTATAAACTCAAAACAATAAGCTTTGCTACTGTATCATCTTCAAAGTTATGGACTTTATAGCTTTCCCAGGAGAGAAGGATTTATAGAGGACATCTTGTTCAGCCCTAAGAGTTAGTTTACTTGTTGAACCATGTACCTGAAATGAACCACCAGGAGTCTTCTACCAAAATGTGCCATATCTACTTCAGTCAAGACAGATGTTCTCTTTCTCTTCTAGAATAATCCTCAAATTCCAAAAGAAGTTCTCCAAAATTTCCCTTGGCAATCTACTCTAGTAGAAAAGAAGTATTATGTATACTCTTTTAGGCATCGTCTAGGGCATGTTCAAATTTACATACAACTGTGCCCTCTATAAGAACTTTTCACAAAATATTTCTAAGAAAATCTGTTCTCCCACTGCATAGAATCCCTTCAACTCAGAGAAAACGTCTAGGCATTTCCCACCCCTGCAAATGAGCACTGTCCTCTTCCACTCGTAGCCAGGTCACACCATCAGGGAACTGGATATTTCACCATACAAACTATTCAACTCTTATGAAAAATTCCTTTTCTTCACCTCATCCCATGATAAATAAGGCCAAATATTTGGTTTTCAGGGATGAAAAATACATCAAAGGACTAAACAATTAGGGACTTTCCCTTCATCTGTGCTTCTGCTCTCCCAACTTCCAGTCTAACCCACTTTAATCCATCCTACACGCTGACCCCAAAAGGAGAGTTCCAAGGTAAAAATTTGATTGGGGCACTCAGGCAATGGAAGAGCTTGAAGAATTTAACACCTCAAGCTCACTGATGTTCTTGACTGACTTCCTCACCAACCTACAAAACCTTTAAGGCAGGAAATAAATCATATTTATCCCATGAATTCTACAATCTAACACCAGTCATGATGCTTAATAAGTACTCCATAAGTGCTCGATGAATGAGTAAACATTAGTTTTTTTCAGAATTACAGATTCCCAAAAATGGTGATCAAAAAAGAGAGTAGATAAAACAGAGTAAATGACAAAGATACCAGATGATAGACTTTCTGTTACACCCTCTTCTTGTTCTTCAGAGCAATTGGAGTAATATATGAGATAAATAGTTTACATCACAACATCCTGCTGCCTCTAGAGGCTTTGAGATCACCATTTCATCCAAAGTGATATGAAGGGAAATCTTGTTTCACACCAATGCATCTCTACTGAAACAAAGTAAAGCTATGTTCTAGGTTTTGAGTAGAATGGAATGGAATGTTGCTTTCTGAACATGGTTTCACTAAATTGGAGTTGAGTATATATCTTCCAGTTTGCTATCTTAACATCCACACTTACCTCTCTATACCTAACACACACGCGCGCATGTGCACATACACAAGGTTTTTGATACTGCTACTCTCACTCAGATATAAGGTAGAGCTTACTCACCCTTAACTGCCATTCCTCCTCAACTCTCCTTAACTACGTTGTAATCATAGTCATTACTGTCATAGTGATAGTAATAATGCTTTGTGCTTCACCAGTATTTCTCAGATGATCTCAAAGTATGACTGCATTGTGATTGTAAAAGTGAAGAATGTCTGTCTCTTCTAGAGATGCTGTTTATAATAAGGGCAGGAGCTCACAGACTCAACTGACACACACAAATCAAAATTATTAGATTTGTGCAAAAGTAATTTCGACTTTTGCATTGTTGATATTTGCCATTTGATATCGGAATACATTCTTAAACAAATGCATCAATGTCGACCATTCTACGGTCATTCGGCGTTTGCAGCAAATTGGAAAGGTGAAAAAGCTTGATAAGCGAATGCCTCATGAGCTGACCAAAACTCAAAATAATTGTTTTTTGAAATGTCATCTTCTCTTATTCTATGAAACAACAGTGAACTATTTCTTGATCAGACTGTGACATGTAACGAAAAGTGGATTGTGTATGACAACCGGCAGTGATCAACTTAGTGGTTGGACCAAGAAGCAACTCCAAAGCACTTCCCAAAGCCAAACTTGCACCAAAAGAAGGTCACGGTCACTGTTTGGTGGTCTGCTGCTGGTCTGATCCACTACAGCTTTCTGAATCCCAAAGAAACCATGACATCTGAGAAGTATGCTCAGCACATCGATGAGACACATTGAAAACCGCAATGCCTGCAGAAAGCATTGGTCAAAAGAAAGGGCCTGATTCTTCTCCGTGACAATGCCCAGCTGCACTTATCAAAACCAAAGCTTCAAAAGTTGAACGAATTGGGCTATACAGTTTTGTCTCATTCACCATATTCAACTGACCTCTCACCAATCAACTATTACTTCTTCAAGCATCTTGACAATTTTTTCCAGAGACAGTGCTTCTACAACCAGCAGGATGCAAAAAATGCTTTCTAATAGTTTGTCGAATCCGGAAGCATGGATTTTTATGCTAAAGGAACAAATAAATGTATTTCTCATTGGCAAAAATGTGTTGATTGTAATGGCTTCTATTTTGATTAATAAAGATGACTTAAGCCTAGTTATGATTTAAAATTCATGTTCCAAACCCACAATTACTTTTGCACCAACCTAATATGAGGAGGCCTGCACATGGGTGATTTTATTGATACGGGTCAAGACAAGTCTCTGGGGGGAGTATCAAAAAAGAAGAACTATTTTTTATCTAACACTCACTGACTTTATCAAATACATTTTATTTTGACAAGAGGGAAGGAAAATTGTAATTCCTCCATGATTTAAATCTGCAGAATGCCTTTTCAGTCATAACAACAAATTAATGGCTTCTTCATCTGTGTTTGGTCTCCAGCCACAAGTCAAATTTTCTGCACTACTCAGATGAAATCCTCATTTCATGTGATGCAGTCATAGCTCTTCCATTATATCCCTGCAAGTACTATATGATCATTAGCATGATTCTCCTACCTCACCCCCCACAATCTCAAGGAATGATTTATGAAACTCTAGAAAACAAAAGAAACCCAACTTACCCCTCATGGGGACAGATTCTTCTGTGAGAAGAATCCTAAGACATAAGAGGCTGAAGTATTTCTGCCCCGGTCTAAATTAGAAATTTCTCCCACAGACCCTTCCAGAATATATTCTGTATCTACCAAGAAGTGTCTGGGGAAAATGGCAAAGTAATGGGAACAATAATATGAAGAGATATGTTATGTGCCCTTCCAGAGCTCACGTCTTTGTAAGGTAGAGATCATGAGAGCAGAAAATTGGTCACTTTGCCTCTGTGCTGTGAATGTCCCAAAGAAGTTTCTCCTCTATGTGGCAGCAGAAAAAATGGACTTTGAATACATATCAGGTGATACTGATCTGCTCAAAAGCCCTTGAGAGCTGCTCATCCCACTTAGAATATCTAAGTTCTGACCATGATCTACACAAGAGTCCCTGGTTCTTTTGCAACCTGCCTCTCCAGTCTCATCTCTTGTCCCTGTGATCCTGCCACTTACTGCCCACTGGCTTCATTTCTGCTTTTTAAAGATCCAGCTCAAGTCTTCTGTACCTGCTGCTCTATCTTCTCGCAAACCGCCCCCCCCATGCCTTCATACTATAATACATGTTTATCTGGTTAATTGGTCACCATTGGTCTTCATCAGAATGTATGAGAGGGGACCCAAAACCCCCGGAATTTATTTATTAAAAATTGTATATTTATGTTTATATGCTTAAACTTCAGTTACCTTCAAAGTATTCTCTGTTTGATGCAATATACCTATTTTGGGTGGGGGAGGTCTACTTTGACTTTTTTTTATTTCAAAGATGTGGGGTATAATTCATGGTTAGGTATACAAATGTTCATTATGCAGGTACCCTTGTTGATGAGACATGCTTCCCCTTCTCCCGACCGATTCCCACTACTGCCAGTCCTGTCCCCCCCATCCTGTCCCTCAGCAGTTTCCCACTACTGCCAATCCTTTTCTTATAGTATTACAATAATTGTTCAAGGTCTGCTTATGAGTAAGAATATGTGATACTCAGTTCTTTGTTTCTGTGATAGATCACTCAGTATTATAGACTCTAAGTCCATCCAAGTTGCAGTGAAATTCATAATTGTGTCCTTCTTTATGACTGCATAATATTCCATTGTGTATATATACCACATTTTTTTTATCCAGTCCTTTTTCGATGGGCAGCATGGTTGGCCCTATGCTTTTGTTATTGTAAACAATGCTGCTATAAACATACACGTACAGTTATCTTTTTCATAGAGTGATTTGAGTTCCTCAGGGTATAGTCTCAGCAGAGGGATTGTGGGGTCATAGGGAAGGTTGACTTTCAGATCTTTCAGGAATCGCCAAACTGTTTTCCACAGAGGTTGTATTAGTTTACACTCCCGCCAACAGCGTAGAAGTGTTCCCTTTTTCCTGCATCCTCTCCAGCATCTGTTGCTTTTTGAATTATTAATGATGGCTATCCTGACTGGGTTGGTATCTCAGTGTGGTTTGAACTGATGCAATACACCTATTAAGATGGTTTTCCCATTGCTCAAAACAGTTTTTGAACTCAGTTTTGATGCCCTTTAGTGCTTCTGTCATTTTTTTGTTTTACCTCTTCCACATCGGCAAAATATTTTCCTTTGAGGACTTTTTTATCCTTGGAAACAAACAAAAAAATATCGCTCAGGGTGAGAGCAGGTAAATAAAGAGGTTGGAGCATGGAGATCATGCTATTTTTAGTCAAAAACTGCTGAAGAGTTAGTGCTGTGTGGATAGGTACACTTGTAAATCATCCATCATGAACTGGGCAAACGCGTTGAGAAAATCTCAAAAAGAAAAAAAAAATCACCAGTGCCAAACACAACCTCTCATAACAACACTAGCTGGTATACTGATGCCAATGGGTTCCTAGAACACTTACCTAACATTCTAAAAGACAGTTACAGGTTTTTGAGGTACCCCCTCATAAGCTCTATGCAGGCAGGGATTGTGTTGTGCTCATCACTGTAACTCAAGTGCCTAGAAAATACTGGGCACTTAGTATCTGGTCAATAAATACCACACTTCACCTCATAATACCATAGGGTCTCCTATTTGCTCCCAGTACAAGGAATTCCTTAAGGTCTTAAAGATGAGAAAAGCTAAGGGAATGGATTCACATCTGCTAAATCTAGACACACCGATATGAACTACAAGTAATTTCTGTGTGTCCACAGTCATCTTCTGCCAATATCCCAGGTCTCTCTTTCCTGTACACATTAGACATTATACTTATGATGTTACGACTGAAGACTGCCTTCTAGTTACCAGGATGCAAGCTTTGTTGATGTGTGTTGTCTCATGAACATATATAGGCCCGGCAATTGCTCCTCTTTGTCTCTGCCTTTGCTCCTGTTTCTCTGGAGGAGGCTTAAACTTTATGCATTCACATACCCCAAGAAAGTTTCCCCAAAGGAGCAATAACAGGAACTAGAATGTTTTCACAGCACTTCATGTCTAGCTTGTTAGCCTCCAGGGGTCAAATTTTTGTATCTTGCTTTCTTATAAGGGACTTGAGACTATCAAAACCAAACAAAAAGTTTGTGCAACCAAAGAACTAGTCAGTTAAATTCACCAATAGTTTGCATGCCCATCTACAAACACACACAATTATGCTCTGTGCAAAATGTTAATGGGCAAAATGTACAGGCACAAAAGCTCAAGCCTACCAAGATGAACACACAAATTGTGAGATGTGTCCAATTGGTACATTTGAAATTCTGATGGGTTCAAGTAAATCTTGGAACTTAAAGTAAAAGTCTCATTCATAATGGACCCTAATTCTGTATGAAGCTGCCTTCTCACCAAAGGTCACTCCCTACTTCCCACCCCATTGCCAATAAGGATATTGGTTCCCGTTGCCAGCAGGCACCACAGTGCTCACCTTATGGCTTGTGAGAAAACAAGCTGATGACATAGTCTTTCTACCTCTTTTCTACTTTAACAATCACATAATATTTGGGCCCATTTCATTGGCTGACTATAATATTCTTTCAGAACACGTGGCTTCCAAGAACACAAGGCTTCCAAGAACACAAAACATTCTTTGCTCTCTCAGCAACATTTCATGCCATCACCTGTCTTTCTGGAAAATGAGATAAAACGCCACATGTCTTACCAAAATGTTTAGCAAAAGTCATGATTTGTGCTGTCTTTTAAAACCACATTGGGCTGTGCTACACAGAATATCAAAAACTGCTTTTTTTTGCTTTTGAACCTAAAAATGATTCCAGAGCTTTGTAGCCACATACTCCTCTGTCCGTCCATCTATCTCCTCTAAAACATACACTGAATGTCTACTCCAGACAGAGCCTGCTGGAACTGAAAATATAAGTACAGTTTGAATATTCCATATTCTTATCTGAAATGCTTAGAACCAAAAGTGTTTTGGATTTGGGATTTTATTCTGATTTTGAAATATTTGCATTTTCAACACTATCTTTACACCACAGAGCAGAGAATAAACAAAATAGAGCAGAGAATAAACAAAATAGGGGAAAAAAAAAAAAAAACCACAGTGAGTAATGCACATAGGTCTTGGCCCATGTAGGGCATCGTGGAAAAACTGCTGTTGGGGCATTTGGACTGTATATGTGTCATTTTACTACCCTTTGTGGACGTGCTTGAGTGGGGAATCTAGGCATGTGCAGAAAAGATGTATCACAGATGAAGGGAGCTGTGTCTGTCTTTTGTCCCCTTGGGGATGCTGAATAAACTTTGTGTTGTGCACCTGCATTTTGACTATGACTCATCACATGAGGTCAGGTGTGGAATTTTCTACTTGTGGCATCACGTCAGTGTTCAAAAAGTTTCTGACTTGGGAGCATTTCAGATTTCAGATTTTCAGATTAGAGAGGCTCAACCTGGATTAATAAGACATGATCCTTGCCCTGAAGCAATTATCCACCTCAAGCCAGAGGTTTTTTGCTTTGTTTTGCTTTGTTGTCTTCAACAACAGCAATAACTTTTCGATACAAAAATGTGTCGCCTATGTAACTTTACCCCTATGAATTTTTCTTTTGTGATGCTCTATCAAACCTTGAATTAAATTCATGTTACAGATCCGTGATATGGGTTTTCTGCTGTTTCCCTGAGTGCTTATTCATAGTCTGTGATTTACAAAGCACTTTCACAAATAGCATTTCACTTAATCCTCACAACAACCTGTGAGGAAAATGCCATGAACCTCCTTTTATGGAAGTACAGCAGAACCTCAGAAAATACTATGTCACTTACCTAAGACCACACAGGGCCATAAGGCCAGAAATGGACATTTCTGACTCCAGATCACTGCACTGAAGATTCTAGTTATCAATGCTAACATCTCCTTGTAGTTTTCTTGGATCTGTCACCTATTATTGAGCATCAATTATGTGCAAAATATTTTGCTTGATAGACGTATTCAAGCTTTGCCAACTTTGTCAATTTCTTCATCTCTCAAATTGATCAAGAGTAGTTATTCATTTCTGTGCTCCCTGGGTTCAGAACTAGTCTCCTCTGAAATTTCCAGTCAGATACTATAAAATATCATGTGGAAACTGATTTCTCAAGTATACAAGGAAGACCCCCCAAAACCGGAAATTGATGAGCTCAAAAACTGTTTTGAGCAGTAGAAAAAGCATTTTGATAGGTGTAGTGTATTAAACAGAGAGCATTTTGGAAGTGACTGAAGTTTAAACATGTAAGAATAAATACACATTTTAAAATAAATAGATTATGGTATTTTTGGAGTCCCCCCTCGTATGCTCACCTCAGTTCTGCAGGAAGGGTCAAAGCTTTTCTCCACACCATATCAATTTTTAAATTCTTTTCTTATTTTTTGCAGCAGTTTTTAGCCACAACCTCTTTCTTCCATGCCCCAACTAGAGAGAAAAGTGAATCAGAGGAGAGGAAGGTAAGTAAAAGAGTAATTCCTTGGCAGTGTTTAAGAAGCACAGGTGGGTCAGCAGCTAGATGCACTGGAGCCAGTAGCAAGTGCAGATAACAGGCCTTGAATATATACGACTCCACCAAAACCCAGGTAACTCAGCTCCTCAGCATCCCAGAGAGGTAGTTCTATAACTTCTGCCACTTTTTAACCCAAGCTACTCTCTTTGTTACCTCCACCTCACATTTGCTGTTTGTTGAGCTACTTTAAACCCTAGTTCAGATAGATGGCCCTTAAGATAGAAAAGATGTGAAATTAAAAGCAGATGCTTCAATATACTGGGGTCATGTCTGGGTCTGGAAATGGAAACAGGGACAGCAGGTTTTTATATTCTCTTGAGCAAACCCCAGGACATTCTTTAAAATGAAGCAGTCAAAAAATATAAATATTTCCATTAGTCAAAGGATACCAAATCAAGGTTTGTCAACTCAGTGACTGTAGAACTTCTCCAAGTGGAAATATTTACCAGAAGACTGAGGCAATCATTGTTACCAAGAACTTTCGTGAGACATGTACACCCTTTTCTATCATTTTTGCAGACAGACATATTATGGCATGGAAAAGTAAAGAAAACAAGAAAATAATTAAAGGGAATAGAGGCTGAGAGAAAAGGGAAGGAAGGGTAAAAAGAAATGAGCAAAGAAATGGGTAGTATATAAAGAACAAGTTTTGAAGTCAGGTGGGCATAGATTTAAGTGCTGGATTTTGGACAATTGATCTAATTGCTTGAGACAAAACTGCCTAATTTGTATAGAGGATATGATTATATTTACCTTGTAGGATAAGTGTGAATATAAATGAGATACTGAGGAAAAGTGCCAGTATGGTATATACCACTGCCCATCAAAAGTGGACTGGATGTGACAGAGGAAACCTTCAATAAAGGGAGGGGTAGTGGTTATTTATTTTAGAGTAAAATGACCGAAAAAAGAGAGAAGAGATGTTTTTAATGAATAACATCTCATTTTCAAAATAGATTTTTTAAAAACCTCTAATTGAAAAAAATCTACCTGGACATTCCAGAATCTTTTAAATTGACTACTAATCCTGGTAGTTCTATAAGGGATACACAGAAAAAGTTGCAAAAAATAAAAATAAATTTTTTAAGTGCACTGATTCTCAACCCTGGGTGCTTACCAGAATCACATGCAGGACTTTAAAAAATTTCAGTCCCAAGCCCTTACCTCCACAAATGTGTTTTCAGTAAGCCTGAGACAGGGCTCAGCTTTTTTAATTTTTTTCAGTGCTTCACAGATGACAATACAGAAATTCATATGGAAACAAAAAAAGAGCACAAATAGCCAAAACAATCCTCAGCAAAAGGAACAAAATGGGAAGTATCACACTTCCAGACTTTAAACTTTATTATAAGGCTACAGTAACCAGAACAGCCTGGTACTGATACAAGAATAGACACACAGACCAATAGAACAGGACAGAGATTATGGAAGCAAAAACCTGATCTCTCAACTAACTTATCTTCAACAAAGCCACCAATAACAACACTGGGAAGAGGAGACCATGTTTAGCAAATGGTGCTGGGAAATCTGGCTGGCGACTTGCAGAAGAATGAAACAGGATCCCTACCTATTGCTATATACAAAAATCAGCTCTAAATGGATCAAAGACCTAAACAAAAAACCTCAAACTGTAAGAATCCTAGAAGAAAACAAAGGAAACACTCTTATGAACATTGGAGTAGGCAACTAATTTTTTATCAAATCCCCAAAAGTTAATGCCATAAAAGATAAGATAGACAAGTGGGACTTCATCAAACTGAAAAGCTTTTGCACAGCAAAAGAAACCATCAAGAGAATAAAGAGAAAATCCACAGAATGGGAAAAAATATTAGCTAATTCTGTATCTGACAAAGGCCTAGCATACAGGATCTACAATGAACTCAAACAAACTGAAAGGAAAAAACAAACAAACAATCCTATCAAAAAGTGGGCAAAGGACGTAAATAGACACTTCTCAAAAGAGAATATACAAGCAGCCAAGAGATACAGGAAGAAATTCTCAGTCTCACTAATTATCAATAAATAAAAAGTAATAGATGCTGGTGAGGGTGCAGAGAACAGGGAACAATTCTACACTGTTGGTGGGAGTACAGGCTAGTTCAACCTCTATGGAAAGAAGTGTGGCAAATCCTAAAAGAACTAAAAATTGACCTTACGTACAATCCAACAGTCTCTCTCCTGGGAATATACCCAGAGAACATAAATTGTCCTACAAATAAGGCACTTGCACATGCAAGTTTATAGCTGCACTATTCACAATAGCATAAACATGGAACCAATCCCACTGGCCATCAAAAGTGAACTGGATCAAGAAAATGTGGTACATATACACAATGGAATATTTTTTTCTTTTAATTTTTTTCATTTTAAAGATGTGGGGTACAATTCAGGGTTAGGTATACAACTGTTCATTATGCAGGCACCTTTGCTGATGAGGTGCACCCCTCCCTTCCCCAAGCTGATTCCCACTACTGACAATTCCACTTCCCCGCCCCACTCCGGTAGTTCCCTGCTATTGCCAATCCTTTTCTTATAGTATTACGGTAATTGTTCAAGGTCTGCTTATGAGTTAGAACATTACACAATGGAATATTATGCAGCCATAAAGAATAAAATTAATCACGGAATTCGCAACAAATTGGATAGAGTTGGAGATCAACATACTTAGTAATCTTTCACAGGAACAAGGAACTGAATACCAAATGTTCCCACTTATAAGTGGGACCTGAATATTAATCACATTAGCACAATGGAGGGATTGGCAGTTGATGGACACGGAGTAAGGGAGAGGGCATGTGGCATCACAAGGGTACCTGGTCCTAAACCAGGGAAAGCAGGGGCCAGTTGGAGGTCCAAACTTTACCTACATGAGGCACGCTTATGTAACTAATCCTGAATTGTCCCACATATCTATAATAATAATTTCAAAAAAATGTTTCATAGGCATTTGGATCCCCCCAAAAAGAGAATTGTTGCTATACACATACATAAAGCTGAACATAAAACATCACTAATGAAATACATATACATTTCTCCTCTTGGATGACTATAGCAACTATCTAAATTAGATAGAGACCTACAGTTACAAGACTTTCATTTTCTGCATCTATTTAGTCAAACTCCCCTTGTGGTTATACCCACCTATAAAACCAAGATGTGATCCATAAAAAAAGACCATGGAAACACAATAAACCCTTCCTCTAGAATATGCTCCAGATTTTAACCAATCCTTCATGGGCCTATATAATATTTATGATTGAATGGCCTTTATTTCAAATGTCTGGAGAAGCACATCCCTAAGAATGTGGCAATGACTATGGCATGTCATATCCTCAGGAGTGATGAAGGTCACATGTAATTTGACATTTTGCTTAAATTTACTTAGCAGCCCCCAATCTGTGTAAGTGTTGACTGATGTGTAGAGAATGAGTTACTCCAATTTAGACGGATCATCAGGAAATTAAAACCACCAAATGAGAATTTATTTGTGAATCAAGGCTAAATGGTTAATAATGGACCAAATCCCCAAAGAAGACCCTTCATTGTCCACTGGTGCATCCAGAATGCACTTTTCACTCAAGATTACAACTCTGATTATTTAAAACACTCATCATTTCCACTGTTCCAAAAGGGAAACAGTTACAAAAACATAAAACTTGTGTTCTTGTATCACAAAATTAACCATTTTGACAAGCTGTATTTGCAAAACCCTAAAGAGTGTCTAATGAATTTGTTTTTAGATATGCAACAGAAAAATTGCTCCAAATAAATTTTAAAACGAAATGCCAGAAACTCAGAGAAATGTTACTTAGTGGGCCAAGAAAACAAGAGTGAATGGTGATGCGAGTCTTCCTTCTCTTTCATCAGTTTTCACTTAGCTAAGGTCAGGCTTGCAATTGAAGATAAACAAATAAAGGAACTTACATTTAAACATAGCACATTCCTAACAGGACTTCTCGGCCTAAGGGGGAGAGTCCATCTCAATGCCTCCCTACCTCATGGAAGAACCAGCTGCTCCTCATTGCTTGGGGAGCAAGTTGTGAAGAACTGGTTACTTATAATTAAAATGAAGAAATTCCATTCAGATGTGATCATAAAGGGAAATGACAGATACACAAAAGAGATGAAGAAACTTAAAAAATTGTAAACCTACTAAAATCTTAAAGGCCTGAAATGACCCCAGATTGTAAAATAAAAATAAAAACAGATTGGTTTAAAAAAAAATTTTTTTTTTGATAGAAAATTCACATCAACTGAGAATAATTCTGAGAAAAAGAAGGTTATGTTAGTAAGAAAACAACAGACAGCATTTTAAGACCTCAACATTGTAGACAGGCTGGCTAAAAAAAAAAAAAAAAAAAAAAAGTAAGAACGACTCTGTAATCCTCTAAGAACTTACCTTCTTTAGTATACTGAGAGCTTTTACAGGGATTTTTCTGTTTTTCACTATGTTCTCAAGACATCTAAATAGAAATATGACCTCCTGAAAGAGATTAATCATTCATTGAAATAGTCCTTCATAGATTTTGAACCTGAAAGGAAATTACAGAAAACAGTCCAGCCCCCACGGGCATCATGATTCAGGCAAGGGTGCCATCTAAAACATTTGCGTGGGCTGTGAGTTGAATTTGAGCTGAACTGGTATAATGTGGGTAAAAGGCAAAAGAGTGGCCTGAAGTGAAAAGGAGAGGGGAAAAAAAAAGAGTTCTCCAAGATATTTGTACTTATTTTCTTGCAACGTTATCAAAGTATTGGCCTTCTGTAGGCAACAGCGGAGACATCTGGGACACTTCAGCTTCAGTATTTTATTCCAAGTCCTAAGTCACTGTCCCAAATTTATGTGTATTACTACGGGATAACTTTACATCATAACTAGCTAATGCTATTGATTGAATACTTCAGAACCTGAAACCACGTAGTCAATATATATAGGCTAATTAAAGACTACTATGACTTTTTTAAACCAGATTCCATGGTGTGGTTTTGTTGTTGTTGTTTTATATTTTAGTGTCCTTAAAATTAGAGATACCAGCTAAGTCTTGGTAACAGTGAGTTCATGAATCTCACTCTTTAGAAGCAGCATGAAACAGTGGAAAGCACATGAACTTCAGAGCTAGAGAGATCCAATCTCAATTTCTACCACATGCCAATTGACTTTGGAAATAGAAATAGTTGACATTTATTGAGAAGTTACTATTTGCCAGGCACTGTTCTAAACACTTGACATGTATTAAACCATACAGTCTACAATATGGCTCTATTTTTTTTTTTTTTGAGTTGGAGTCTCACTCTGTCACCCAGACTGGAATGCAGTGGCCACTCCCGGCCACCACAGCCTCAACCTGCTGGGCTCCGGTGATCCTTCTGCATCAACCTTCCAAGTAGCCAGAATTACAGGCATGCGCTACCACGCCCGGCTGATTTTTTGATTTATTGTAGAGATGAGGTCTCGCTGCCCAGGCGGGTCTCGAACCCGCGGGCTCAGGCAATCCACTCACCTCAGCCTCCCAAAGGCGTGGGATTACAGGCTGAGCCACCAAGTCCAGCCATAATAGCTCTATTAATTAAATATTTTTATTGTCAGCATAATCAACATTATCATTATAGATGTTGAAACAGAAATATACAGAGATCAAATGGCTAATTAGTGAAGAAGCCCATCTTTGAACTCAGAATAATGGCTTGCTTCTTGGCCATCCACTCAACTGCTATGCTCACCACTCCTCACCATTATTTAACTTTTTTTTTCCTGAGGGTCAATGTTACTAATCTGTGAGAATGGCATGTCCATGGTAAAGATTAAATAGCACATGTACCTTAATGTTTAAATAATACTATTCAAGAGGACTTCTAATTCCAGTCATAGTGAAGGAATGTAGATTACATTTAACTTACTGCCTTAAATAACTACAATACAACAACAACAACAACTAAAGTAAACAAATGATATTCAAATATTTGACAATCACCAGGTGATTTCTGAAATAAGTGAAACCAGGCCAGGCACAGTGGCTCATGCCTATAATCTCAGCACTTTGGGAGGCAGAGGCAAGTGAACTGCCTGAGCCCAGGGGCTCAAGACCAGCCTGGGCAATTTGGCAAGCTCTTGTCTCTATAATAAGTCAAAAAAATTAGCCAGGCATGCCTGTAGTTTCAGCTACTTGAAAGGCCAAGGCAGAAGGATTGCCTGAGCACAGAAGATCAATGCTGCTTTACCTGTGGTCGTGCAACTGCCCTTCAGTCTGGGTGACAGAGTGGGACTCTAACTCAAAAAATAAAAGAAAAGAAAGAAAGAAAAGAAAAGGAATGAAACAAATAAAGTGAGCCCTCTGATTGCCCCAGCTTACTGCCTAAAGAATTTCAGTGCAGCAATGCAGAAAAAGAAAACCAAATAGAGCCAGAGGACTTGCTGAATTGAGGAGACAGTGTTTGAAATTCAGAGAGGCTAAAGCAGCTAGAATTAGTGGGAGCAGAATACAGGAGAGGAAGGAGTTTCACAGAGAAAGCCTTCCAGAAATCTGAAGGGGGGGGGTCCTTGAGTTTTGACTAAATACTGATGTGCATTGTGTGAAGGGAAGCCATCCAAAACCAAGGAAAAGAGAAGAGAAACAATTTCCAGAGCTCAAATAGGGCCAAAAATAGTTCTGTTTCAACTGAATCAAGTAGAAAGACCAGATTTATGGAGAACTGGGTAGAGTTCTCAGCATTGTATTGACTTAGAAGTAGAGCTAAATTAGTCTTAAAGGTTGCCTTTGGTTTTACCCTAACAAAACTTAAAAGCAACTATCAAAATACTCTAACTGATTCCAAATAGTTTAACTGCAACCCAGAACAAAGTCAAACTGTGTTTAAAAAAAAGTAACAAAATTCAGCACCCAAGCATTTAAGATTCACAATGTTGGCATCCAATCAAAAATCGCCAGGCATGCAAATAAGTGGGAAAATATAATTCATTTTTTGCAGAAAAAAAAATCAATCCATAAAATCAAATTCAGAAATTTTAAAATGACAGAATTATAGTAGACAAAGATATTATAACAGCTACTATAAATATGCTCAATATGTTTAAGAAGGTAGAGAAGAAATTGAGCATGATGAGGAGAAAAATCAAATATATGAAAACGACTCAAATAAAACAATATCTGACATGGACATAAACTGGGTAAGATTAACAACAGAGTAGACACTGCAGAAGAAAAAAATCAATGAACTTGAAGACACAGCAATAGAAAATATCCAAAATATAACACAGGAAGAAAAAAGACAAAAATATGAATAGAGCATAAGTGATTTGTAGGACAATATTAAGTGATCTAAAATACAAGAAAGAGGAAGAATTTTTTTTAATAATGGCAAAAACCCCAAATTTAATAAAAACTATAAACCCACAGATCCATGAAGTTTAGCACACTTCCAGCAAAATAAACATGAAAACAATTAGTCCAAGACACATAATATTCAAATTGCTGAAAACTAGTAATTAAAACAAACTTTAAAAATCTAGTGGAAAAAAATTATATCCAAAAGACTGAAGGTAACAATGACAGCACACTTCTTGTGAGAAATTTTGCAAGTGAGAAGACAATGAAGTGACATTTTTAAAGTATTGAAACAAGAACACTGTCAACCAAGAATTCTACATCCAGAAAAAAAATATGTATATATATATAAAATAGAGGTGAATTAAAGACTTTTTCAGATAGCCAAGCACTGAAAAAATTTATCACCAGAAGTTCTTCATGCAGAAGGAAAATGATGTCACATAGAAATTTGAATCTACATAAAACATGAAGAGTACCAGAAATGACAAATATTTGAGTAGACTTCTGGCAAGATGGCAATGGGGCAACCTGGTCTGTGAAACTCTCTGCAAAGGAGAACTGCAGTAGGTCTCTGGCTCTCACCCCAGGGGCTGCGAACCCCAACATCGCAGGCTGCTCTTCATACGGAGCTCGGCTGTTGCCACCTCTGGGGCATAGCAGCGGACTGGACAACCACTGCAGCGCCGCCACCGCCGCCACCAGTAGCACATTGCACCACCCGGGCTGGAGACAATCCACGACTTCAGTCCTTGAAGCCCCTTCAGAAAAGATCTGCTGGGATCGCTGCCACCTCTCCTGCGACTGAAACACCCTGCCCACCGTGAGTCTCCTGCCTGTGCCCTGAGGCAGGCACCCATCTCCAGTCTCGCCGGTTCCTGTCCGCCCCCCCTCTTTGGGGCGAGCAGCTGAGATAGCACCACCTGCTGGCGATTCAAGGTAACAACACTGAAGCGGGAGAAACAAGCTTGAAAAAGACATAGGCCAGAGTGGTGAACGGAGGGTGATCTGAACTGCCCTTCACAGCAGACCAGGGGCAACTGACCCTAACTGCAAACTAATCTACCTGCTTGAAAAGAAAGCTAGAAATCAGAACTGATACCAGTACCTGCAGATAGATTTTGAATCACAGCTCCCCCATTAAGTAAATCTCAAAACTGCCAAAAGGACCACCCCCAACCTACAGTGCAACTCCAGAATTGAACAAAGTAAGAGGGCATACATAAAGAATAGAAGATTGAACAAACAGAAGTAAAACCAATCCCTTTACCCCTGAATTACAGAATTAAAGAAGATGGTGACGTGGAGGGAAGGAAAAAGTAGGGAGGGGGAAAAACCGCACAAATGAAGAAAAACCAAAAGAAGAATATAGGTCTCACACAGACCCCTGGGAGATCAGACACTGAGAAAACAGATTCTGGAACACGAACAATGAAGAGCCCCAAGAATGACTGGTCACATGCAACAAACCCAGACATCAAGACATTGATGGAGAGAATTAAAAAAATTTAGGAGAGACAAGAGGAAAATAGGAAGGAGATGATGTCAGAAATAACAGCAGTAAAGAATACTGTGATGGAAATGAATAACAGACTAATAAGCATGGAAAGCAGAATTAGCCAAGCAGAAGAAAGAATCTCAGAGCTCAAAGACCAAAACACAGAACTAACCCAAACTGTCAAAAGCATAGAAAAGAAACTCAAAAAGACAGAACAAAACCTGCAAGAGATGAATGATCACTTCAAGAGACTAAACCTAAGAGTAATTGGGCTTCCTGAGGCAGAGAGAGAAACAGAAGCCACACTGGAACAAATATTTCATGAAATCACTCAAGAAAACTTCCCTCATCTCATCAAGGATGAAAAAATTCAACCACAAGAGATTCAGAGAACCCCTGCAAGACAACAAATGAGAAGACCAACTCCCAGACGCATAATAATTTGCCTAAACAAAGTAGCTATAAAAGAAAAATTCTAAAGGCAGCAAGAGAAAAAAGCCAGACTATCTACCAGGGAAGACCAATTAGAATAACAGCAGATTTATCCACAGAAACCCTTCAGGCTAGGAGAACCTGGAGCCCTATCTTCAAAGTTCTAAAAGAGAAACAATTTCAACCAAGAATAACCTAC
>NW_007247819.1:376593-378196 GCF_000164805.1 Carlito syrichta | reverse complement strand
AGTCACATCTGACCCTGAAGAAATACAATAGATCATTAGAGACTACTACGTACACTTGTAAGTAAACAAACTTGAAAACCTTAAGGAAATGGAGGACTTTCTGACATCACACAACATACCTAGATTGGAACAAAAAGAAATTGAGACCCTAAATAGACCAATAACAATCAAGAAAATCGACTACATAATAAGAAAACTTCCTACCAAAAAAACCCTGGTCCAGATGGCTTTCCAGCAGAATTCTACAAGACATTTAAGAAGGAGCTGACACCAATCCTACTGAAGGTATTCCAGGTGATTGAAAAAGATGGAACTCTCCCCAAATCATTGTACGAAGCCAACATCACATTGATACCCAAGCCAGGTAAAGATCCAACAAAGAAAGAGAACTACAGGCCAATATCTTTGATGAACATAGATGCTAAAATTCTCAATAAGATCCTAGCAAACCAAATTCAGCAATACATCTCAAAAATCATCCATCATGACCAAGTAGGCTTCATTACTGGGATGCAAGGCTGGTTCAACCTTCATAAAACCATAAATGTAATAAAATACATCAACAGATGTCAAAACAAAAACCACATGATTATATCATTAGATGCAGAAAAAGCTTTTGATAAAATCCAGCACTCCTTCTTGATAAAAACCCTTGAACATCTAGGCATACAGGGAACATACCTCAAAATAGTCAAAGCCATCTACGAGAAACCCACAACCAGCATACTCCTAAATGGACAAAAATTGGAACCATTTCCCCTGAAAACTGGAACAAGACAAGGATGCCCACTCTCACCCCTCCTGTTCAACACAGTATTGGAAGTCCTGGCTCGAGCAATCAGAGAAGAGGAGGCAATCAGGGGTATCCAAATAGGAAAAAAGGAAGTCAAGCTATCTCTCTTTGCAGACGATATGATTGTGTACCTTGAAACCCCAAGAGAATCTGTCAAAAACCTCCTTACATTGATAAAGGCCTTTGGCAAAGTCTCAGGATACAAAATAAATATACAAAAGACAATCGCATTTCTCTACACCAATAATAAACAAACAGAAACCCAAATAAAAAACACAGTTCCATTCACAATAGCCACAAAAAAAATGAAATACCTTGGCATCTTCCTAACCAGAGACGTGAAAGACCTTTACAATGAAAATTACAAAACACTGCTCAAAGAAATCAAAGATGACACAAACAAGTGGAAAAATATCCCATGCTCATGGATTGGAAGAATCAACATTGTGAAGATGTCCATCTTACCTAAGGCAAACTACAAATTCAATGCAATACCCATCAAATTACCAGCAACATTCTTCTCAGACCTAGAAAAGACAACACAGGAATTCATATAGAAACACAAAACATCCAAGAATAGCCAGAACAATCCTCAGCAAAAAAACCAAGCAGGTGGTATCACATTACCAGACTTCAAAACAGCTTGGTATTGGTATAGGAACAGGCATATAGATCAATGGAATAGAATTGAGATTCCAGAAGCAAAACCTTAATTTCTCAACCAACTCATCTTCGACAAGGCCTCCACCACCTACCACTGGGGAGAAGAGAACCTATTCAGTAAATGGTGCTGGAAAAACTGGCTGACCA